>NC_081411.1:321636873-321782820 GCF_030272615.1 Cryptomeria japonica
CACTATTTTGGGTTGCAAAATTATAAATAATTTTAAATATTCAATCAACCAGTTAGACACTAATTCACCCCACCCTCTCAGTGTCTTTGGGACTGTCATTGAATCTAACAATTGCTATCAGAGCCCGGTCCTCTATTTGCAAAATCCTAACAACTTGAGGAAGATTCTGAAATCGATACAGATGAAGAATTTCAAAAAATAGTTGGAAGGAGCTCTTGGAGATTTTGATGCAAAAAAATTGAAGAATATCAAACTTGAAGATGATTTGAGGACTACATAGGAATTCATTAAAGGACTTCAGGAGAACTTAGTTATAGCACAAAATAAGAGAAAAGAAACTCATGAACAAATGCAAAATGATGATGATAAAAAGGAAACTCTTAGAGACATTACAAATAAGTTGAGACAAGAAAACACTAATATGAGAAATGAAATGCAAGATATGACTATGAGGTTATGTAAGGATATTGAAGATAGAAAGAAGAATGAAGAAGACTTGACTAGAAGACTTAATGATGCAGGAAATGAAAATCTGAGACTTTGTCATGAGAATGATATGCTAAAGACAGATCTAATTCACATGCAACATGGTAAGGAGGAGCTTAGAAGACAAGTTGGAATTCTGGAAAATGAGTTGATAACTACAAAGGAACGCGAAGACAAATTCAAGAAAAGTTCAGAAAGACTTGATGACATGCTGGAAAGACAAAAACCTGATGGAGATACAATTGGACTTGGATTTGAACATGGAGAAAGTCCAATACTACAAACAATAAAGATTAGAACAAACCGGTAAGACAACCTAATGCTTATAAATTTAATGGGAAATGCTTCAATTGCAACAAATATGGTCATAGAGAAAATCAGTGTAGATTTAGAAATAATCATAATACAAACTTACCCACCGGTCAATGTTCCAAATGCAACAAAGTTGGTCATAATTCAGAAAATTGCAAAATGAATGTGAAATACTATGTTTGTGGTAGATTTGGACATTTATCTAATCAATTCAGATCACAAACCAGTCAAGGATATGGAAAGGCTATTTAGAGGAATAATGTAACTTGTTATGCATGTAACAAGATTGTACATATTAAAATTTTTTGTAGAAGCAAGACTACACTGACAAACAATAAAGGATCTAGTGTGAAGGGAAAATAAAAATGTAAGTGAAATAAAGCAAGAATTTTCAAAACAATGGATTAAGAAGAGAGATTAGAGAATTGATGAAACTATCTTTGCACCAGTAGACCAAAGTAACCCTCCACCGGTGGGAGATTCTTCATCTAACTAAGGAATAATCCTTAGCGGGTATTGCAGAAAATTGAAAATCATGCATTCTACCCTCAGTTGATAGTCAAAAGATACATTTCTTCTAGACTGGAAGATGTGTTAAGTTTTCACTTAACTGATGAGCATTTAATGCAGTTTTAAAGAACCTTTTTGGCTATAAAGAACCAGAAACCCCTCATTTTTTGACTCATCAAGCATTCAAACAATCAGAGAGCACAAAACTTATTGGTATATGTGTAGAGCATGATGACATGATGATATTGTATGTTGTCATTGATGTCAATATGTTGAAGTATGAACTAGTATGGTGTAGTAAGCAAATTAGCAAGATAACCAGTATGATGATGTAAACCGGTATTTGTGAAAAAGTGAAGTGGTATTTTTGTTCAAGGTGAACCAGTATGTTGGAATAAGAACCGATAAATGAAATTTTTGTATTGGGGTTTCATGACTACCAGTTGGTAGTCTCAGCTTCAGGGTTTCCGGTTGATGCATCCCAAGCTTGTGCGATTCAACTGATGACATCTTGTGATGAGTTAGCATTGTATGAAGACTCGATAGTGTTTCCACATTAGCCTTGTGTGCATGAGGAATTTCCTTGAGGATCTTGCATGGAGAGTGATCCTATCTACCTCAGGAATGTGGGAAGTCTCTGTAAACGGTAGAGAGCGCATGATGAGTTATCATCTTCCTGGAGCAGCAAAGAATGAACATTGGAGAATGTCTTGAGATCTGTTCAAGACTGTTGTATTCGATGCAGTGTGACTAATGGTCGAGATTAAACCGACTGGATTGTAAAACCTAAATGTTTAGGGTTTAGGGTTTATGCTACTGACCTATCTGTTTCCTATAAGGTTGATGATGTTTTTCATTTTGAACTTCTTGGAAAATGGTATGTGTGTATCCTAGTGAGTGATACTTGAATCTTGCCAGACTAGAGAAGTGTGTTGATACCTGTAGAGTGTGATTGCAAAAGAAAAAGGAGCTTAAGTGGATCTACCTTGGCATTGAGTGTTGTTATCAGATCAGCGTATTACCTATTGACCTCTAACCATTTCAATAGTTGGAAAATCCCTTAACTGGGTAACTTTAATAGGATTTTGTGTAAATCCTTTAATAGGGTGACTCAATTCAATGAGTTCTTCAAATCCTCTTGCGAGGTAACCTTTAACAGGGTTCTAACCTTTAACTAGGTATTTAGTCATCCCTTAACCAGGTGATCCCTAGCAGAATTGGTTCCTAGTTGAACCTATTGTAAAAGTCTCTAATCGGACTAGGCTCCTAACATAGTGGACTTGAAAAGAGTTCAAGAATAGCTTGTGGGTATTCATCCCCACCATGGTTTTTCCCAGTTGGGTTTCCATGTGAAAAATCAGTGTGTCATGTCTGATGCCTTTCATGTGATGGTTTAGTGCTTTATGTCAAACTGGTAAAATATGTTGAACTAGTAGTCATTATATTTTTGATGATATATTACTTGTTTATGCATAAGGGTGAAGTGGAAATGTGGTATTAGATTGTATGGAATGCTATGGGTTACCAGTTTAAGTCTTTGACATTCTTACTATGTTTTACCAGTAGTAATCTAGTTTAGATCGGTGTTATCGCTTGCCAGTCAAAGTGCACTGTTTGCAGTCAAACCGGTTTAGGAAAAGTGTTTTTTCCTGTACTGATTCACCCCCCCTTCTCAGTACCAGTTTGGTACTAACTATTGATTATTTATTCATCAGTTGGTATCAAAGCATCTTCTAGGTCCTCTGTGTTGCAAGCTTAACTGCTTGAGGAAAAGATCCTACTCTAATGATGAAGAGGGAAGGTCCAAAGTTAAATAGAGACACCTTTAAAATATGGAAGGATAGAATGAAGATATGCATCAAAAGCATGGGTGCTCAACACTGGAGCTATGTTGAGAATTCTTATGTTATCCCTACTGATACTCTCACCAATGATCAAAAGAGAGAGATTCAGGAGAATGGGCAAGTCATGGAAGCCCTAAACAATAGTCTATCTGACATTGATTTTATTGATGTTCAAGATAAAGACAATCCGAAAGAAGTATGGGATGCTCTTGAGAATATCTATGGTGGTGATGAGCATGTGAAACAAGCTAAGGAAGAGAGCCTTAGGGGAAATTTTGAAGACATGCAGATGGTTGAAGGAGAGACCATTCAACAATATGGAATAAGAATCAAAATTTTTGTTGGAAACATCAAGAGTGCAAGAGGTACAATAGATGATTCCACTGTTGTTAGCAAAGTCTTGAGATCCTTACTACCAGTCTATGCAATATGGGTTGCTACTATTAAGGAGTTGAGGTCTATAGACAAGATAAAGGTATCCCTAGACTCCATCATTGCTAAGTTGACTTATGAGCTAAATAATTATGATGGCAGTATTCAGAAGACTTAATCATCCTTTAGAGTATCTACTACACCTTCTAGAAAGGGCAAAGTGGTGAACCAAGACAAAGTAGAGAAATGGATGATAAGGAGATCCTAATGATTGAAGCTCTTCTTGCCAAGAGACTTCATAAGGGAACTGGTAAATACAGAGGTAAGCTCCCTTTGAAATTCTTTTCTTGCAATAGGATAGGACACATTGTTGTAAACTGCCCTAATGGTGATAATAAGGACAAACCAAAAAGGTTCAAGAAGTTCAAAGGAGGAAACTGAAGAAACTATTTTGTAGCAGTTGGTGAAGGTGTCATTGATGAGGAATTAGAAGATGAAGAAAGTGAAGACATTGTGTTTGTGGCAGTTAAGGAAGATGTGTCAGACAAGAAGGCTCTTGTCTCCCACTTTGATAATTTCAATGAGTGGATTATTGACAATGGTTGTTCTCACATTGATTGGTGACCGGAGTAAGTTTCTATCTCTGGAAGAGTTTGATGGTGGTGTGGTTCATTTTGGTAATGATGCACCATGTATGGTAGAAGGTAGAGGGTCCATCTCTCTGAATGGAAAAACCAGTGTTGACAATGTGTATTGGGTAGAAGGTCTCAGACACAACCTTTTGAGTGTTGCCTAGCTAAATGACAATGGGCTCACTCTGGAATTCATAAATGGAGTATGTAAAATAAAAGGTAAGAGTGGTGAACTGATGGCCACTAGTATGCAGACCAAAGGTAACCCATTTCAGCTGAATGCAAATATCAGTACATGTCTAATGGCTAAGTTTGATGATAGCTAGATATGGCATAGGAGACTCTGCCATGTAAACTTTGATAATATTGTGAAGGCCAGTAAGATCAAGGAAGTTAGAGGATTGCCTATGCTGAGAAAACCAAAGAATCCTTTGTGCAGAGAGTGTCAACTAGGGAAAATGTCTTCCTCAACCTTCAAAGGTAAATATTTCCCTATAGACAATTTACTTGATCTTGTGCATACTGATTTGTGTGATCCTATGAAAACTAGGAGCGTGCAAGGAGATAGATATTTTATGATTCTTACTAATGATTGCTCAAGAATGATGTGGGTCACATTTTTGAAGGACAAGTCTAAAGCCTTTGGAAAGTTCAAAGCCTTCAGAGCACTGGTTGAAAAAGAAAGTGGTAAGAGGATCAAGTGCCTAAGAACTGATCAAGGAGGAGAATTCACTTCCAGTGAATTCAACAAGTACAGTGAAGAGAACGACATCAAGAGGCAATTGTCTGCCCCCTAGACTCCACAAAGAAATGGCCTAGAAGAGAGAAACAACCAGTTGTAGTTGTAGCAACCAAAACAATGCTGATCTAAGGAAAAGTTTCTCACACCTTTTGGAGGGAAGTAGTGAGGATTGTAGTCTACACAATGAATCAGGTACTCATCAAAAAGGGTAAGGTTAAAACACCTAATGAGTATTGGACCGGTAAGACACCAGTGGTAAGCTACTTTAGAGTGTTTGGTAACAAATGTTATATCAAGAGGAATGAACATTAGAGCAAGTTTGATGCTAAATCTGATGGGGGAATATTCCTAGGGTATTCCACAAAGAGAAAAGCTCTCAAATGTTTCAACAATAGGACTCAGAGAATTGTTGAAAGCATCAATGTTAGAGTTGATGAAACCTTTGAGAAACCTAAGGAAACTAACAATGAGCAAGTAGGAGATGAACCAATAGTAACCTTCTGGGAACCAGTTGCAAAACAACCTAGTACTAGTAACAGTGCTTCTACAATGGTAAATGTTGATGCTAATGAAGATGAGGATGAAGAAGAAAAACAAGAGGAAACAACTAAGATCATTCCTAGGTATGTAAAACTGAATCATGATCCAAATCAGATCATAGGAGACAAGGATGCAGGAATTCTTACAAGAAGAAAGGTCAGAGAAAATTCTTGTATGATCTCTGAATTTGAGCCTAAAACACTCAAAGAGGCACATAAAGATGAAGACTGGATTAAGGCAATGGAAGAGGAACTTGACCAGATAGAAAAGAGTGGTACATGGTCTTTGGTACCCAAACCTGAGCATAAAAATGTCATAGGCACCAATTGGGTTTTCAAAAATAAGTTGAATGAAGATGGCACAATAGTAAGAAACAAAGCTAGATTGGTATGCAAAGGATATGCTCAAGAAGAAGGAGAAGACTATGGAGAAACCTTTGCTCCTATAGCTAGATTGGAAGGAGTTTGTATGCTTCTTGCATATGAAGCATTTAATGGATTCAATGTATATCAAATGGATGTAAAATCTACATTCCTGAATGGAATACTAGAAAAGAGGAGGTGTATATAGAGCAACCAGATGGGTTTGCCCTATCAGAAGATAGTGACATGGTGTACAAGCTACATAAAGCCTTGTATGGACTAAAGCAAGCACCTAGAGCATGGTATGAATGCTTGCACTCCCATCTTGTGAAGATTAGATTTGAGAGAACAAGTGAAGACAACAATATATATCTGAAGTCAAAAGGAGATCAGATTATAATCTGTGACGTATTTGTTGGTGACATAATTTTTGGAGGAGATGATAAGATGAGTCATGATTTTGCAGATGAGATGAAAAAGGAGTTTGAGATGTCACTTATAGGGGAGATTAAGTTCTTCATTGGACTAGAGATTTAAAAAATGAAAGATGGAATCTTTATCACTTAGTCCAAGTATGTCAAAGAGGTGTTGAAGACTTTTGGCATGGAAGACAACAAACTGGTTGGTACACCGATGGTGACCGGTTGTAAATTATCCAAAGAGGATGACTTAGGGTTGGTAAATGAGAAGGAATACTGATCAATGATTGGTAAATTACACTATGTAGTACATAGCAGACCGGACATTGCACACATAGTGGGCATTACTACATGGTTCTAGAAAAGCCCAAGAGAATCCCACTTGGTAGTAGTCAAGCGGATTTTGAGATATTTGAAGGGAACTATTAACTACGGATTATGGTATCCATACAGTAATAATTTCAACCTGAAAGTGTTTATAGATGTTGACTAGGTTGGTAATGTGGATGACTGAAAGAGCACAACCGGTGGTGCATTCTTTCTTGGTGGTATACTAGTTTCATGGATGAGTAAGAAGCAGAGTTGTATCTCTCAGTCTACAGTAGAAGCGGAGAATGTTGCAACATTTATGAACTGCACCCAGACAATTTGGATGAAGCATGTATTAAATGGCTTCAAAGTTCCTGTATCTAAATTGGTAAGTATATTTTGTGATAACACAAGTGCAATTAACATCTCCAAGAGTCTGGTTTTACATGCTAGAACCAAGCACTTCGAGCTCAAGTATCATTTCTTGAGGGAAAAGGTTCAGAACAAAGAAGTTGTATTGGAACATGTTTCCAGTAAGGAGCAATTAGCAGACATATTCACCAAGCCTCTACCAAAGGCTACCTTTACCTATTTAAGAGGAGAATTAGTGGTTCTGCCCCTTCAAGAGGTGAACGAAAGGTGTGTGCTCCACATCAATCAGATCTTACATTGACATCTTTTTCAGGATTGATGTGTTGAAGGATGCTACTCCTTAGGGGGAGCATCATAGTGGAACATAGATGTGCTTCCCTCCACTTTGGCATTGTTGTCAAAGGGGGAGAAGATGTGAAGTGGAGAATATATCTGCAGTATTGGGGAGAAGATGTGAAGCAGAAGCATCAATATATCTTTGTATATTGCCATCAATGCCAAAGGGGGAGATTGTTGGTATATGTGTAGAGCATGATGACATGATGATATTATATGTTGTCATTGATGTCAATATGCTGAAGTATGAGCCGGTATGGTGTAGTAAGCAAACTAGCTAGAGAATCGGTATGATGATGTAAACCAGTATTTGTGAAAAAGTGAAGCGGTATGTTTGTTCAAGGTGAGCCGGTATGTTGGAAGAAGAACCGGTAAATGGAAGTTTTATAATGGGGTTTCATGAATACCGGTTGGTATTCTTATCTTTAGGGTTTCCAATTGATGCATCCCAAGCTTGTACAATTCAACCGATGACATATTACGATGAGTTGGCATTGTATGAAGACCAAATAGTGTTGCCACGTTAGCCTTGTGCGTGTGAAGAATTTCCTTGAGGATCTTGCATGGAGAGTGATCCTATCTACCTTGGGAATGTGTGAAGTCTCTGTAAATGGTGGAGAGCATGTGATGAGTTATCAGCTTCCTGGAGTGGCAAAGAATGAACATTGGAGAATGTCTTGAGATCTATTCAAGACTATTGTATTCGATGCAATGTGACTAATGGTCAGGATTAAACTAACTGGATTGTAAAACCTAAATGTTTAGGGTTTAGGGTTTATGCTACTGATCTATGTGTTTCCTATAAGGTCGATGATGTTTTTCATTTTGAAGTTGTTGGCAAATGGTATGTGTGTATCCCAGTGAGCGATACTTGATTCTTGCTAGACTGAAGAAGTGTGTTGATACCTGTAGAGTGTGATTGCAAAAAAAGAAAATGAGCTTAAGTGGATCTGCCTTGGCATTGAGTGTTGTTATTAGATTAGTGTATTACTTGTTGACCTCTAACTATTTCAATAGTTGGAAAATCCCTTAATCGGGTAGATTTAACATGCTTTTGTGTAAATCCTTTAATAGGGTGACTCAATTCAATGAGCTCTTCAAATCCTCTTGCGAGGTAACATTTAACTAGGTATTTAGCCATCCCTTAAGCGGGTGATTCCTAGTAGGATCGTTTCCTAGCAGAACCTATTGTACAAGTCTCAAACCGGACTAGGTTCCTAAAAGAGCGGACTTCAAAAGAGTTCAAGAACAACTTGTGGTTATTCATCTCCACCGTGGTTTTTCCTAGTTGGGTTTCCACATGAAAAATTAGTGTGTCATGTGTGATTCCTTTCATGTGATGGTTTAGTGCTTTATGTCAAACTCGTAAAATATGTTGAACTAGCAGTCATTATATTTCTGATGATAGATTACTTGTTTATGCATAAGGATGAAGTGGAAATGTGGTATTAGATTGTATGGAATGCTAAGGGTTACCGGTTTAAGTCTTTGACATTCTTACTATGTGTAGACACCCAAAATTGTTCAGTCTAATTATCTAAGCTTAATTCTTCTATTAATTAAATAAATCTTTATTTATTTAATTAATTCATTTATCCTCTTCTAGCCTTATTTCTCATTTAAATAAATACATTTATTTATTTAAATTATCATTTTCCTAAATTAAATAAATATCTTATTTATTTAATTGATTCCACTTCTTCTATTAATTAAATAAATCTTTATTTATTTAATTAATTCATTAGGCTTTTCTACCCATGACACATGTTATTCATCTCTTAATTCATACACTACCTACCTCTCTTATTATTTTATTATTTCTTTTACCTATCCTCTAATCATAGCCGACCTCTTTTTACACCTCTCAATCTTATCCCTCCATTTCATCTTGTGTCTTCTATATAAGGAGATGCTTCCTTCATTATCATACCCTAATCAATCATCCTAATCAATTTATGCATTTGACTACACTATGATCCTACTTGCAACCACATTCCATTCTTTGTTGAGCTCTTATGCACATAAAATCTGAGAGCAAATATATCAAACAAGATCAATGGAGATAGGAAGAATGGAGATCCAAACCCTATTGGACATGTGATAGTATAATCTTTGTGATTTCGTTTGATTTGCATTGTCTTAGGTAATCTTCATATGTTATAGTGGATCTTTGTTGTTGTTAGGCTAGGGTTTTGTGGTTGAATTCATTTAGCCTTTCAATATCGTTATTATTGTTATCCATTTTCACCATATACATTTTGGCATGCTCAGTGGGACTCTTGTCCCTTTTGCATCTAACATCTTTGTTGCAGATTTGTGTTTTTAAGTTGCAGATCTGACATTTTCGACAACATTTTGATATTTTCAAGTCTGCATACTTTCGAATCATGTTTTTAGCTTTTTGCTGCATCTGTGACCTTTCAGATCATGTCTGGGTTCCCGAATCGCATCTGTGACATTTGGAATCGCGTATGTGTTATCAATAGTATTGTATTTTGCAAGTTTCAAAAACTCCGTCTATGTTATAAAGTCCCGTCTATGGTGTTTTTTGCCGTGTCTGTGTCCAGAAGTCGCATCTGCATTATGGAGCTACGTCTATGTCGCACAGAATTGCGTTTGAGTCAGGAAGTCGCGTCTGTGTTTATTGGTTTAAAATTTTTGGGTTTCTTGATTCGGTTTTGGATTTTGCATTTAGGGTTTCAGATCTGGTTTATTTTTGAGCTAACATTCTCAGATCTAGCTAATGAAATTGGTGTAGCTTGTTTTCAAAGCAAAATCATTTGGTTGAAGGCCCCTATTTTCATAAAGTCTTTTGGGTTTAAAAATTTACCTAACTTGTGTGCTTGCAGGAAGGGGTGATGATTTGAAACAATCCAAACTACTAACAACTCTTTGTTATAGGTCCTTGGCAAGGGTTTTTGGATTTTTATTGTGTGCCTTGTTCTCATAGACTAGCAAACACTTCAACTGGTGCACTAAAATTGAATCATTGTCTTTTGTGTCTTGAGCAATAGGCTCTTTTTGTTTAATCTTTAGAGGGCCTGTCTTTCCGTGTAGTCATTAGGACTACTAGTGAGAAGAGAATGACCCAAGTGGTAGCGAGGAAAACCCACCTCTTCCAAACCACTATAAACAATTGTATTCATGGTGAAAACTATGGATAATGTGTGCTAATTAGTTCATACCGACACTGTCTCCCCATAAACCCATTTGATCAAATTTATTTGATCAGTTGTAGGGTGCAACCCCTACCGGCTAGGAGCCTTCTATATTTACAGAGCTGAAAGTGTTGCATGTATGGCCACATGAGCAGATTCCCTTACTAGCACCTTTTTGTTTTAGAAGCCCAAATCCTTCTAGTTGTTGGGGCAGGAGGTCAGACCTCTGGTAGCGGCGCACACACATACGATTCTTAGTAGAGATACAAAGTTTACCACGGGGAGTTTTCGTGGGGACTGATGATTGGTTGACCCAAGAAGTGAGTGCCGAGGGTGGAGCTAGTGAGGTCAAGCATCTAAGTATCCACTCTTAATAGTGTAGCCTCGGGGGTAAAACCCCATGTGGGATCAACAACTATTGTCTTGGCCAGCCATAAGAATTGTGCTTGACTTATTTTAAACATTCAAAACATTCAAGACCAAACAACAAAACATTGTGTCTTTTGTGTCTTCAAGTGAATGCAAAACATTTTTACATCAAACAACACACTTATCTTGGAGTCATTTTGAGTCTAGACACTTGCAAACATTGGGTCTTCATCAACACTATGTCCTCTTGTCACGAAAAATAGTCAAACAGTCAGATTTGGTCACAACAAAACAACTTCACAGATTGGAAAAAAATGCACAAATTTTGTAGAAACGCGTATGTGTCTGACATAATAGCATCTGTGTTGTATAACTACATCTATGAAGGGTAGAAACGCGTCTGTGTTTCCAGAATCAATAGTGCATTTTGCAAAGATCTCAGAAACACATCTGTGTTTGACATTGTAGCGTCTGTGTGGTATAACTGCATCTATGAAGGGTAGAAACGCATCTGTGTTTACAGAATTAACATTACACTTTGCAAAAAAATATCAGAGGCATGTCTGTGTTGAACAAAGCCATGTCTGTGTCAGGAAACCGCATCTGTGAAGTATACAGGTGCGTCTATGTTCAGAATTGAAAATTTTTTATAGTCCAGCAAACAAGCACAGTCAGTTTTAGAATTCTTGAGCTTCCTAGGTCATTTCTCTAGGTTTTATTTAGCAGTCAACCTGTCCTTGGGTCTCGCACAGTCCATCATTGCTTTACACCTTACATTACATTCACATTTGTCTAAACTTGAGTCAAAAGGTCACTTGCTTGTCCTCATCATACTTTGTCAACATACTACATACAACAACACTTTGCTAAGTGGTCCCTCATCAAGGTCTCTTACCTTTGGGTCTCATTTGGTCTTACTTAGAGTCAAGGTCAACTTACCTCATCAAGAGAAACTATCCTCTCTTTGGAAGTCACACCTACTCTACTACATACATACTTGGTCTTACACTTTGGACATTGTAAGTACACCTCAGATTCATTTACATTCCATCCAAACTCTTGGTCTCCCATACTTTTTCCATTTTCATGTAGTCTCACACATCTTGATCAATACCTAGTTCATGGTTGAAACCCGTCTTCAAAAATCTAGGAGAGAAACTAAAGAGGCTCAAGAGTCCGCAAACATGAGTGTTTATGAGTATGACAATGATGTCTTTTTCAATACTGATCATACCACATTACCTAACATGGATGTCTATAGAAACATTCCAAAAGTTGAGAATAGGGACACTACAAACAACAATGATACACACAATGACAATATGGACAACTTTTCCATACATTCAGCAGATGTGGAAGAATCCATTATGAATCCCCATTTCAATCGATTGGTTGAGGAAATAATGAGGAGGGATAGACAATACTTCTTACAAATGATGGTACAAAGTGGAGCCAAAATATCTCATGATTTTGACATGTCTCAAATAATGGAAAATCGACCTTTGCAACAAACTCACTCCAACATGGATCAAAGGAGGCCTAATAGTGGAGGAAATAGAAGACCCTATATGGTACCTGAATCACCATCATCTTTGCTGCAAAAACCAAAGGTCCCATACACACATAGTCAAGCATATGATACTCACCTTTGCAGACCATTATGGAAGTCTTATGCAGAAAGATATGCTCAATCACATATCAATGCTAAGGATCAACCACCAAAGCAATTGGACATTCAAAGGCATGCTCAAAATTTGGACACAAGGAAACCCCATGTCAAATTTGGGGACAAAACATTCGAACATGACATTCCTGTAGAGTATGGTATACATGCACAAAATAGATATGGTGTTCCTCAACATGAATCTATACCAAGTGGTCCATATGCGCAACATCATTATAGACCTCCTCCATATGAACATGTGTATGATCAATATCATCCATATATGCAACATGCTCCCCCTCCAATTGGTGCCTCAAGCATAGGGTATGGTCCAAGAAGTCAATCTCCACCCAAGAGCAATTTGGAGCAACAAATCAGGGACTTACAAAAGAAAATGGAGGACATAAATACACCAAAGCCAACATATACAATGAGAGACATATGTCCTTATCCATTTGACAAGAACATTCTAATGCCTCTGTTTCCTACGCACTTTGTGACGCCTAAATTTGATAAGTATAGAGGGAAAGGGGATCCTAAGGCACACATAAGACAATTTTTCACAGCTTGCATTGAGGTAGTAGCAAAAGAGACATATTTGATGAGATTATTCCCACAAAGCCTAGGTGATCAAGCTATGGAATGGTTCTCCCAACTTCCACCTGGCATTAAGTCATGGGGTGACTTAGCAGAGGCATTTATCCAACATTTCTCCTACAACATAGAGACAGACATATCGGTCACTACTTTGTGCAACACCAAGCAAAAAGAGAGAGAGTCTTTTGCATCATTTTTACAACGATGGAGAAATCTAGCCAGCCGATGCTCTTGTGAAATTCCACAAAAACAAATGGTAGAAATGTTCACCCAAAATGTTAACAAAGACATTGGTTATGATTTAATGAAAGCTTGTTTGTCCACCTTCAAGGACGTCATTGAAAAAGGCTTAGCGACAGAAAAGGTCCTAATTGAACAAGGAGTCATTAAGATATTCAAGGAAAATAAACATGACTTTAAGGGAAAAGACAAGCCAAGATTTTGGAATAAAAACAAGAACACGGTCAATGATGGTGTTGTTGATGCCAACACGGTGCGACCCAAATTCATCTTTTCAGGATCAAGTTCTACAAACAATCAAGTGAATATTCAAACAACTTCCAGATCATGAAGGAAGTACACTCCATTGGGAGAACCACTTGAATCAGTCTTCAAAAAGCTAGTGGCAAACAAGGTAATCACAGTTCCATATTTTCCTCCATATGAACCAAAGGTTAAACCAAATTGGTGGAATGATGATGAATATTGTGAATTTCATAAGAGCAAGGGTCATAAGACAGGAAATTGTCATTGATTGAAGAACATCGTACAAGATCTCATTGATAGAGGTGACATTGAGATTGAGGGACACTCATCCAATCAAGAACATGAGATGTTTAAGGAACCATTTCCAAAACATGACAAGGGAAAAGCTAAAGCCACAGAGGATCAAACCAATTATACCAAAGCATCCTACAACTATGATTCAACCATCAATCACATCTCGATGGACAATTACGTCTCTACCATTATCATCAAGGACAAAAACCCTGAGAATTCTACCCAGAGACCCAAGATTGTTCTAAAAGGCATTGGATCTTCTTCTGAACCTACCTCTGAATGTAATGTCACAACTCACCGAGGTAAAATTACTTTGCCAGGTGCTTCAACTAAAAACACTACTTCCTCATCGACCAAACCTGAGCATGACCTTGTAGAACAGCTAGGGAAGACACCCGCACTTATATCCATCCTTGAGCTATTACGCATATCCCCCGCTCATAAAGCTATTCTAGACAAAATCTTGAGAGACACTGTCGTTCCTACTAATCTGAATGTGGACCAATTTTAAGCCATGGTGGAATACCTTTCCATTCCACATTCACTTACCTTCACAGAAGCCAATGATGCCTCCATAAGTCAGCCACATAATGCACCACTACACGTTGAAGCCTTCATACACAAACATTGAATAAAATGAGTTTTGATAGATGGAGGAGCTGGTCTAAACATTTGTACATTGAGCACAATTAAACAATTGGGATATTCTGATAAAGCTATAAATTCTACAAATCAAATCACCATTAAAGCATATGATGATGAAGAACGTTCTTCCAAGGGCACAGTCACCTTGCCTCTTAGAGTTGGGCTAGTTATGAAGGATGTGGTTTGTCAAGTCCTAGATCTAGATCTCACTTATAACATATTGCTAGGACGTCCTTGGATTCATGAAATGAGGACAGTCCCATCGACATATCATCAATGCATTAAGTTTCCTCACAATGGAGTGGAGGTAACAGTTAACAACGATCCTAATCCACTCATATACTGTAATAATCTTAAATCAAAAACTGAGACCATCATTCCCAGTAATCGTGAAGTTGTTCCTTCCTCAACATACATTGATCGTGAGTCATTAAAACCTTCGATATCAAAACAAGGTGAGCTTAAAGGCAAGTTGCAGGACAAGGGCATGGGGGAATACACTTTAAATTAGACCATGTACTTACGACAAGTCATGAGTTCCCCAAAAGAATATGGAAGACCACATCCTAACAAGCAAGTATCCATCTTGATACTCAAGTGGGACCCTACTACCCTTCAAAGATGGGGAAAACTGGAAGAAGAAGATTTATACAAAATGCTTTACAAAGACATTGAAGATGACATGCAAGATCACATCAGTCTACCATGTGAGAAATATGGCAAAGGCTTCAAGATTCTACAAAAATTCGGATATGATGGAAAAAGCCCTCTTGGGTTACGGAAGGAAGGCACCATTGAACCTTTACAACCTGAATTGACTTTCAAAATGGAACGCTTGAAAGGACTTGGTTTCCTGACTTCCAAGGTCCACACTCAAAGGATAGAGGAAGCCTTATAGATCAAAGCTACCAAAATTCAACAAGAGGATCGCTATTCTATAGACTCCAATTAATGGGAATGGGGTTCCGACAAATCCTCCAGTGACTACGAGCTCACCGAGACATTCAGAGAGCCAGATGAACCCACAGAAGAAGAGGAATTTTATAAAAAGTTCAGAGTTGGTCAAGAAACAACCCATGAGGATTCCACACAGTCCTTGTCTCAAGGTTCTAGGTTGAAATCACATAGGATGAGAACCCCTGTCCCAGAATGCGCTACTAGTGATGATAATTTGGATTCGCTCATGATCGAGACTGATGAGGAGAGTACCATCAATGATGTTGATAATTACCTTGACATACCCGAATATAACTACATCTTCACTCTTAGCCCCGCTAACTTTGAAGCCATTAAAGGCCTTCCCCTCGTTCACCACCAACTCATTGACTGGGATCATGAAGGACCTACACAATTCGACACATTCCAAAATGATGAAGCTTTTATTGACTATCTTGGCATACGAGATGATCTTCCCCCTGGGGACCATAAAGCGGGATACACTATAGAACTCAATAGCATAGCATATTTTGGTGAGGGTGTCGGACCTTCCAGTCACAAAAATGTGAAAATAAGAACAAACCAAGGGTCTTATGGTGAAAACCACATTGTGGCACTGTCTGACCCCAAAAAAGTAAAAAGAAAGGACATATCTGAGGGCAAAAACCTCTCTGAGGCACCCGAAGATGGAAGGCTCGACATTCTCCTAGCATCATATGTGGAAAAGTCATCCATGTTGGTAGAAGAAACTATCAAAACAAACATTGGTACTGAAGTGGTTCCACACAACATATTCCTGGCTCAATCGTTGATAGAGTCAGAAAGGTCCAAATTCATAAGTTTCTTCAAAGAACAACAAATCAACTTTTCCTAGTCATACACTGATATGCCTGGATTGGATCCAGATTTGGTAATGCATCATTTGACGGTTAAACCGGGGGCAAAACCAGTGAAACATAAATTAAGAAAGATGCATCCACAAGTGGCATTACTAGTCAAAGTAGAACTAGAGAAATTATTGGATGTTGGATTCATATGCCCAATTGATTATCCTGAATGGATTTCTAATTTAGTGCCTGTCAGTAAACCAGATCGCAACATCAGAATATGTATGGATTTCAGAGATATCAACAAAGCTTGTCCAAAGGATGACTTCCCATTACCAAATTGTAGCATCCTAAAATTTTGACACTTGCAATTTTGACTACATTTGGGTCTTCACGATGGCGGCACAACACTGAACCTGAATGGAGACCCCAAAACTTGTTTGCGACATCAAAAACTGCATATTTTTGCACTGTGGCCTGATCCTTCCTTGCACCTTGCTGTCCCGGGAGGTGGGACCATGGCGCCCAGTGCCCTAGTCCATCAAGACCATGGCACCTAGCACCTTGGTCCCCCAGGACCATGGCGCCCAGCGCCCTGGTCCTTGGCCCTATTTTGGGCCCGGTCTCTTTTTGGGCATCGGGTCTTCAAGTTTGCAAATTAGAAAATAATGCTTCGAGGTTGGCCTAAGGTCAGAAAAATCAGTCTTCTAACCCTAATTGACAAGTATATAAACTACATTTCCCCTCTCAGAAAGGGTAAGATGGTAAAGAGAAAAAATATATGCGTACAAGAGGCGGAAGCGATATTCAAACATTCAAGCATTCAAACATTCAAGCATTCCTTCATTCTAAGTCTTCATTCAAGGCTAAGTGTTGCATTCAAGACAAGGATTAAACCATTGAAGAGGAGATCACATACAAAATACAACATCATTACACCTTCGCATGTAAGAATACAAACATTCTTACAACAAGGTATCAGTACTTGATTACATTACAGACATTTACATTTACAGCATTCTCATTTCTTGGTTAATTCCAAAACCAAGGTTTGACCTGAAGGCAAACCCCTAATCCCTAACCCCCCAATCATCCTCTCTTTTCTATGTGTAGGTTGTAGGTACGCGGCTGTAATTGAAGATCTGGAATCCTTGTGCAGAGATGAACAGATCCCCCTTCGTTTCGTGCATTTTTTGGAGGACCGTGTGCACTCCGGGCGCCATCGTCCAGTCAACATTTTCTCAAACTTGCAGGATAGCATTGTCTTGACATTTTATTACTAATTCCAGGTCCGTAGCTTCATCCCGTATCCCTATCTCTGTTTATAAGCTAATCTTTCTTACTTTACATGCATTCCTAGTTCAATCCTTCTATCTACATTCTTTACAAAAGAGGGTAGCCTTGTTGTCTTAACCCTTGAAACTCATTTAGCATTCAATCTTGCATTGTGTGGGATTGGATCTTGTGGGTTTCAACCCCTCTTTTGAATGTAAAGTCTCTCCTAAGTGAAAACCGTCAATCCTAGTGACCTCCTTTCTCCTTGGAGTGGGGGGAACACCTAGGGTTCGATTTTCCGCTTTACATTTTGGTTAACCCGACATGAACATCCTAATTCTGATTATTCATGGTTAGATCTAAAAAAGTTGCTTCCTTAATTACATTTCCATGTTTGATCTTTTGCAAATTTTAGAGGTTAATTGCATAAAAACCGTAAAATTTTCTTTTTAATAATTAAGCTTGTGAAATGTTTAATTGTTAACGCTTGTTTCAGATCTACCCTTTTATTGCAAATTGTCAATTCATATTTGTGCCTTAATTCTGAAAATTAAGTGGTTAAGTGTCAAAACCCTAATTTTTAAAACCCTCTTGATTCAACCTTTGATCGATGGTTTCACTGATCAAAACACCTCCAAATCGGCTGTAACATTGGATTCCGCAACAAAATCATAATATCTTTCATCCCTGAAAATTTTGAAAAAAGTTGCAAGGACCGTGTGCACCCTGAGCGCCACTGCCCCCGACATTTTTTTTGAAATTTCAGGAGCTAGATCTTACTGTATTTTTCTGCTAAAATCCAGAATCTTGGCTAATTTCATCAATTCTAACACTTTCAAAATTAAAGTCAAAGTTGGTCTAGTGATTGCTTGGATTAAGGCTTCTAATCATTCAAAAATTGTTGAAATTGAAATTTCGTGTCAAAATTGTGTTTCTTACTGTCCTAAATCTGAAAAGTTTGTTGGCATTCATTCAAAGTTTCAGTGCTTTATTCAAATTTTTGCAATTTGTGGCTTTTGAAATTAAGTGTTTAATTGCAACAACTTTGATTTCCACTTTCAAAATTGAATTTTGCATGAAATTGAATTAACTTTTAAATTTCAAAGCTTGCATTGCTTTCAGTATTCCCTCTAAAATCATAAAATTCAAAATTTCAGTTTCCCTCTCTCTTTCAAAATTCAAATTTTGCATTTTTCAACAATCTTGGTAGGGTTCAATTTTGAGATTGCAACTTTAATTTGGCCTATCTACAGATCATAAAATCACTCAATTTTTTCAGATTAGCTTTAAAATCATCATAACTTTCATCCCTGAAAATTTTGAAAAAAGTTGCGAGGACCATGTGCACTCCGTTTGCCACGGTCCCTGACATTTTTTCTGAAATTTTGGGAGATTGTCATGATTGCATTTAACAGCCTAAATCTAGGAGATTGGCTGATTTTATTGAAATTTGCTACCTCTAAAATCAAAAAATTCTCTCTCTCTCTAGTGCATGAGTTTTACAACAATAAGCCCTACTTACACTATTCCTGTTAGACGAAGCCTTAGAATTAAGTCTTTCCAAGGTTTAACTACTGAGGAGATGGAACCTAATTTGAATGGCCTCTTTAACGAGGACACGGGTAATTCCTCTAACCCTAATAATGATGAAGAATCTCTCCACGAGGTTTCTGTAGAACAACTTTCGAAATTGGATAACCAATTTGATGATTTTCAGCAATGGATGTCTCATGAATACCCCGATAGTCAAGCTCTTTCATTAATTGAGGGTCTAAAATGTATGGTTCAAAGTGATAAGAATGGAATTGATATTTTGCGTAGTATTGCACACATTGTGGATTCGAATGTGATGCCTATGAAGAGTTGTGCCAAAACTTTAGGTTATACACAACCTCCTACTCAAGTCAATCATTCTATCCCTTTGACAACTTCTATTGCTAGTATACCTACTTTTACATCAAACATAATGACTACTTCAATACAAAACATTCTGCCTATGATCACTAGTCATGGGAGCAATCCTTCCTCTTCAATTAACCCTCTTCCTTCATTTAATCCGACTTCTTCATTCATTCCTTCAATGAGTGTCTCTATTACATCTCCACAAATGAACATGAAGCAAGGGGGCAATTCATTCAACCATTCCATTCCTCCTAGTAGTGTTCCTTGTTTCCAATCATCTCTTATGACTAACCATCATAGTGTCCCACCACCTTACTCTCAATCAATACCTTCTTTCAATAACATAATACCTCCATCACAATCTAACATGTCTAATATGAACTCTTCGACTGAAGCGACCATTAACAATCTTGCACAAACTGTCTCTTTGTTACAGCAACAAATTGCCTCTATGAATCAATCTAAGTCTAGTGTGCCCACATTTGATGTTGTGAGCCCACTTTCTCTTGACATTGTTCGAGCTATCCCTCCTAAGCATATTGAAATCCCGTAGTTGGAGCTTTATAATGGTAAAGGTGATCCTCTAACACATGTTAAGACCTTTCAAACAATATGTACTGATTTTGCTCATGACCAAAGGTTGCTTGCAAAACTGTTTACTAGAACATTAAGAGATAAGGCTCTACAATGGTATTGTTCATTGCCTTCCTATTCTATTACTTCTTTCCAACAACTTGCAAATGCTTTTATTCAACAATTTCAAAATAATATAAGTCCTAAAGTTACTTTGATTGATTTAATGCATTGTAAACAAGGTGTTAAAGAAAAAGTGACTGATTTCATTGGTAGATATAAGCATTTGTGTGCTCAAATTTCTTTTCTAGTACCTGACAATGATATTCAAAGAATCTTTATTTCTAATTTACAAAAAGATATTAGAGAAAAACCTCTATTTTCTGAGTTTACTTCTTTCCAATAGTTGTGTGCAACTCTTCACAATTATCAACTGACTGTGAGTCAAATGGAACAAGCAAATCCTATGGCTCCAAGTGATAAGGGTGATAGTAGTAAACAACCATTTGGGAAGTTTAAACCGAACAGAGGTTTCGTTAAGTTCAATGAAAACATCATGAACAACAATGTGAATGCAGCATCAGGTGTGCCTCCTATTTCTAAGTTTTTCAAGAAAGCAAGAGAATTTACTCCTTTGAATGAATCATTGCATAGTATTATGAATAAGTTATTGGAACAAAATGTGCTTACTCTCCCTCCTATAAAGCAAATCAATCCTACAAATATTAATTCACCCTATTTTGATAACAAATCTTTTTGTCAATTTCATTGTCAACTTGGGCATGATACTGAAAAATGTTTTTCTTTAAAGGGTAAAATTCAAGATTTGATTGATAATAATACTATCTTTGTTTCAGGCGTGAATGATAAAGGCAACACATTTGTAGCTCTTCCTAACGAAAATCTTAAGATTTTTACTGATCCATTACCTTCTCATACCTCTAATGTGATTGAGACTAATGATTCCTCTTTCTCACCTGATGGTCTTGTGTCTATGACTACAAATGTGATTAACTTTGTAGAGCAGCAGAAAATCCCTAAAGAACCTTCCATCACATTTGATTCTAGTGAAACTATCAGGGCACCTGATGGTCCTTTATATATAGTTGCAAAAGTCAAGAATACACTGTGTCGTGGAGTGCTTATTGATCCTTCTTGCATGGTTAATGTTATTATTGAAGAATTTCTTTTTACGTTGCAATTGAATCGAGTGATCTATGACAAAACAAATGTGGTTGTGAAATTATTTGATGCATTTTCTTCTCCTGCAATTGGTTCTATTACATTACCTATTGAGGTCCATAACAAATCCCTTGATGTGAGCTTTGTTATTATTCCATCATCCGAACAATTTCATGTGAAGCTAGGCTACCCTTGGCTATCTTCCATGAAAGCTATTGCTTCTCCTATAAACAAGTGCTTGAAATTTCCCCATAATGGTGAAGTTGTTACTGTCAATCATAGTCTCTTTAAACCAGCTGAAAGATAAAACTAATGTCTTTCCTCAAGAAGATTCCCAACCCATTCCTATGGATGTGACTATGTCTATGTCTAATAAACTTTCTAAAAGTAGACCTATACCTACTCATCATGATGGACTTGGTCTCCTTCCTAAACCAAATATTCCTCCTTTATATGGAGCAGTTCCTCCTCCTTCCTTTTATAAAGAGAAGAGACCTTCCTCTTCTCCTATTATCCAACCTAAGAGACCACAACCTAAACACCCAAGTGATAAGGATGAGAACATTCCTCCTCCTAAATCTTCTCAACTTCCTACTAAGACTAGACAAAATCATTCTGCACGTGAATGCCAATGAAAGCGTCATCTTAGAGCTCATGCAGCTGCTTCTCAAACTTTGCAATCCCCCAAAACACCTTCAGCTAGTATTATTCCATTTTCTCCTCAGCCAAAAATTGAGCCAAAATCTCCTAAACATAAGATGCATGATGGTTTTGATCCTGTGCGAGTTAAAGATTCTATTTTTATAAATCTTGATGATGATATAGATGAAAATGTTATTCATGATGAAAATGTTACTTCTCTTGCTTTTGATAGTGAATATGAATTTGTTGATATTGATAACCATTTATCTAACAAATTTTCTAAAGCACTTATCCTAGCTCCTAGACAAGAACAACATGGCTTGGAACATGAACATAGCCCTTGTTTGGATCTTGTGATAGCTCCATCTGCTATGTTGGATGTTCCTCCTCTAGCATGTTTCCTGCCTTCCTGAAATATTGATCAGCAAGATCGGGGGGTGGATGACATGCTAGACTAATTCATTAGCATAGCAGACTCTCTTCCCCTCTCTTGATCTGTTTTGTTACTTCTTCTATGTGTTATTCTCATTCTTCTATTTGTTGTCCTTAGTGTTGTCTACTTGAGGACGATGCAAAGCATTGAGATCTCTTTTGGTCTCTCTCATGTTGACTCAAAAGACACATGTGTTCCCTTCTTCTAGGCGACCTTCCTTGATTGGGGAATGAAGAACAATTATGCATACATACATATGATATACATGAATTATCATACAGCATACTGACCCCAAGGAAAGCGAAGTCACCTCATGATTTGTATTTTGTGTCTATTATCCTTGGGTTTATCTCACACTTGGGGGCTAAATCTTTGTGATAACATGCTCCTTTCCCCTTCTCATTTTAATCTTTATGATAACATGCTCCTTTCCCCTTCTCATTTTGTGTATCACTACCTTAAAGAAATCACCCCCGATGAGGTGTGTGCATGTGCTTTAATGTAGGGGGCATACACTCCGTCCATATCTTTTCAAGATACTTAAAAATTTCTTGGCGAACTTAGCTTTTCCTTGAAATTTTTTGGTATTTTTCTTGCATGACTCATAGTGAGGGAACCTTACTACTGACAGTCATGGTTCTCCCTCGTGATCTTCCCTTTTACTTTGTCAATCAAAGTCATAAGATCCTTAGTCCACTGGGGGCTTGGTGTATCTTGCCTCCTTGACATGGTGAAAGTCTTTCAATGTTGTTTCCTTGTACTTTACCAGAAGTATGGGCGTACGCTTATACTCTTGCTAAAGTGGGGGCTAAATGTAGCATCCTAAAATTGTGACACTTGCAATTTTGACTGCATTTGGGTCTTCACGATGGTGGTGCAACACTGAACCTGAATGGAGACCCCGAAACTTGTTTGTGACATCCAAAACTGCATATTTCTGCACTGTGGCCTGATCCTTCCTTGCACCCTACTGTCTTGGGAGGTGGGACCATGGCGCCTAGTGCCGTAGTCATTTAGGACCATGGCGCCCAGTACCTTGGTCCCCCAGGACCATGGCGCCCAGCGCCCTGGTCTCTGGTCCTATTTTGGGCCCGGTATCTTTTTGGGCATCGGGTCTTCAAGTTTGCAAATTGAAAAATAATGCTTCGAGGTCGGCCTAAGGTTGGAAAAATCAGTCTTCTAACCCTAATTGACAAGTATATAAACTACATTTCCTCTCTCAGAAAGGGTAGAGATGGTAAAGAGAAAAAATATATGCATACAAGAGGTGAAAGTGATATTCAAAAATTCAAGCATTCCTTCATTCTAAGTCTCCATTCAAGGCTAAGTGTTGCATTCAAGACAAGGATTCAACCATTGAAGAGGAGATCACATGCAAAATAAAACATCATTACACCTTCGCATGTAAGAATACAAACATTCATACAACAAGGTATCAGTACTTGATTACATTACAGACATTTACATTTACAACATTCTCATTTCTTGGTTAATTCCAAAACCGGGGTTTGACCTGAAGGCAAACCCCTAATCCCTAACCCCCCAATAATCCTCTCTTTTTTGTATGTAGGTTGCAGGTACGCGGCTATAATTGAAGATCTGGAATCCTTGTGTAGAGACGAACAGATCCCCCTTCGTTTCGTGGATTTTTCGGAGGACCGTGTGCACTCTGAGTGCCATCGTCCCGCCAACTTTCACTCAAACTTGCAGGACAGCATCGTCTCGACATTTTAGTACTAATTCCAAGTCCGTAGCTTCATCCCATATCCCTATCTCCATTTATAAGCGAATCTTTATTACTTTACATGCATTCCTAGTTCAATCCTTCTATCTACATTCTTTACAAAAGAGGGTAGCCTTGCTATCTTAACCCTTGAAACTCATTCAGCATTCAATCTTGCATTGTGTGGGATTGGATCTTGTGGGTTTCAACACCTCTTTTGAATGTAAAGTCTCTCCTAAGTGAAAACCGTCAATCCTAGTGACCTCCTTTCTCCTTGGAGTGGGGGGAACACCTAGGGTCATCTTTGATCGATTGGAAAAATACAAAGTAAGATTAAACCCCAAGAAATGTGTCTTTGGAGTAACCTCTGGGAAACTCCTAGGACTCATTGTATCCAAAAGGAGAATCGAAGCTGATCCAGTAAAAGTCAAGGCCATCTTGGAGATGCAACCAATAAGAAATATCAGTCAACTTTGATCTTTACAAGGTAGACTCTAGTCCATACAAAGATTCATAGCACAACTTGCAGATAAGTGTAATCCTTTTCAGCACCTGCTACATAAAAACATCAAATTCAAATGGGATGATAACTGTCAATAGGCTTTCTAGATGCTCAAAGATTATCTTCTAAATCCACCAGTTCTAATGCCACCAGTTCCAGATCAGCCTCTGTTACTATACATATCAGCTACTCCAACAGCACTTGGGGTACTCTTAGCAAAACAAAATGCTGAGGGCAAGGAAAAAGTAGTATATTATATCAGTCTCACATTGGTAGGATATGAGCTAAACTATACACCAATTGAGCATGCATGTCTCACCATGGTATTTGCTTCGTAGAAATTATGACATTACATGCTCGCTCATCAGACTAAGTTGATTGCAAGAATCGATCCGTTGAAATACCTTCTCAATAAAGCAACACTTACTGGGTGACTAGCCAAATGGGTAATGATCCTGAGTGAATTCGACATCGAGTATGTGGACAAAAAAGCAATAAAAGGACAAGCCATCACAGATCAATTAGCAGATGCTCCCATGATAGATGATGTTCCTCTAAGTTTAGAATTTTCAGATGAATCCATTTTAACAATGTCACATGTAAAGTCATGGCAACTATACTTCGATGGCTCATACACATAGTATGGGGCAGGAGCTGGCATCCTCTTTATAACTCCTCAAGGGGATTCTATACCAAAATCATACCGCTTATCATTTCCTTGCACTAACAATATAGCGAAATATGATGCATTAACAACTGGGTTACGAACCGCAGTTCAGTGGAAGATCCAAGAACTTCATGTTTTTGGAGACTCTCAACTTGTAATCCATCAAGCAACTGATGATTACCAAACAAAAGATGAAAAATTAATGCCTTACAGGAAAATGGTAGATGACCTGAAACAACACTTCACAAAGATAGATTTTGAGTAGATACCAAGAGAGCAGAATCGCACCGCAGATGGTATGGCTACAATTGCTTCACTGATCGATCTACCTCCAAATGAGACTCGCTATGAGTTCTCAGTGGATAACCTTTTGGTTCCTTCATATGAGATCATTCCTACTGAGATGATATGTGTTGTCGATCCCGAGTCCCAGTTATATGGTTCCATTTTCACATACCTTCGTGACAATACCCTACCTCCTGATCTATCAAATAACCAATGTCGCACTTTCATTCACCAATCCTCTTGTTACGTCATTTTAGCTGATATCCTATATTGGTGAGGTCTAGATGGCAATCTTCTTAGATGTTTAGAAAGCGACGAAGCTCAGATTGCATTACGTGAAGTGCATGAAGGGATATGTGGTCCACATGCTAGTGGTCCTACCTTGGCCAAGAAACTTATTAGGACTAGATATTACTGGCCCAATATGGAAAAAGACTCATATCAATTTGTCAAGAAACATAAGCAATGTCAAATTCATGGAGACCTCATACATGCACCCACACAAGAACTTCAACCAATTGCGTCTCCTTGGCCCTTTTGTCAGTGGGGACTCAATCTCATAGGCAAGATTCACCCTCCTTCTTCCAATGGTCATAAATTCATTATCACTGCCATAGAGTATTTCACAAAATGGATTGAAGCCGTGCCTCTCACACAAGTCACTGGAAAATAGATTGCTACATTTATCCTCAACTATATCATTTGCCGATACGGTATTCCTATTTCCATTATCACTGATAATGGGCGTCCCTTCAAAAACTAGAATATTCGTGAACTCTGTGATCGCTTCCATATTTCCCATCATTTCTCCACACCATATTACCCCCAAGGTAATGGCCAAGCTGAGGCGTCTAATAAAACAATCCTTAAAATCCTAAAGAAGACAGTCGACGATTTTGGCCGTAATTGGCATATCCAACTTAATCCTGCACTTTGGGCCTACCGCACAAGTGTCTACACACCTACAAGAGCTACACCCTATTCACTTGTCTATGGCACTGAAGCCATCTTGCCTATTGAGGTTGAGCTACCCTCTTTACGGGTCTCTTTGCAAAACATCATCAGTGATGAAGACTATAGGGTCTCTCGCTTACAAGAGCTTGAATTATTGGATGAATGAAGACAAACTACTTTTAATCATCTCAAGGCTTATCAGCAATGAATGAGTCACAGCTACAATCACAAGGTCAAGCCTCGTACATTTGAGGTAGGTGATTTAGTTCTCAGAGAAAATCCCAAAAATCAGCAAGATAGAGAGAAGAGGGGCAAGTTCGAACCAAATTGGCTTGGTCCTTACATCATTACAGCATCATATGGATCTGGGGCATATCAGCTCTCAACTACAGAAGGTGAACCTTTGGAGGATCCTCTCAACAACATGCACCTTCGTAGGTTCTACACATAGCTCTTTAGAGTATCCTAATTCAAAAATACAAAAAAAAAAAATTTCAAAAATACAAAAAAAAAAAAAAAAATTCAAAAATACAAAAAAAATTATAAAAACATAAAAATCATTACTTAGTGAAAACATGGCAAACAGGCACCTTGTGACACAAAAAATATTGAAAAATCAAAAAAAGTAAAGAGAAAATGTTTCGTCCAACGGTGAAAACCACTTCGGTGGCGCCCTGGGCAAGTACCATGGTGAAAACTGGGTCACCAGTGCCATGCATAGAGACATTGCTCCTCCCTCCTTTAGGATTCACTTTCATCCTTTCACTTTGCACACACTCACAACCTATTTGTTCATAATAAACTTACCCATTCCCATCATGGCTTATTATTGATCTACCCAAGATTGGTTAGCTAGTCATAATAAACCTTCCTTTTCACCTCCCTTTCCATCCATAATAAATCAGCTCCTATCTATGGCTAAGGCAAATCCTATGTCTAGTGATGGGTGTGGAACTAAGAACATCACATGTTTCAAGGAGTACAGTTTCTTCTAGCTTCCTTCAGTCAATCTGTGTACAATCTGCCATAAAGCAACATCTGCATCACAGATCTGCAATAAAGTTTCATCTTCTCCACAATAAAATATTAGTTTCATGGATTCAGTCAGTTTCAGATGAGACACAGCAGCAACAAGGGGCTTCAACAAATCAAATCTTTCAAACAAATTCAGACAATATTACGGTTCAGTGCGATCTATTCTTTTTGTGAAAATAAACATTATGACCACAATCAAATAAGACTTATACAAGTGACAAGAGACACTAAACTGGAGGACTATAGTGGATGTTAGTGTCGAGTCTTGGTTTTCTTTTGATTTTATCTTTTGGTGACATGTCTTTTAGCTTTTTCGGGATGTCTCTGACTAGAGATTCTATCTCTAGGATGTCTTTGACTAGAAAGGCGAGGATGGGGTATCATCACCTATTTGTATTTGTTGTCTATGGATTGTCTCTTAGTAATGCTATGACTTGTCCAAGGATATGAGGAAACTGTGAGTCTAGTGTGAACTAGGGCATTCCTTGTTTGTGACTGTCTTATCTCCATGCAAATAGGTACAATGACTTTCTGGGTCGAACATATGCCTCGATTGTCATAACCTACTTGCCATAATAAAGCTCAATGATGATAATGCACAAGAAGCTCTTTCACTTTCATATCTTCTATCTTTCATCCCCCTTTCTTGGTTGACTTCCATCATCCTTCTCGAGTCCGTGTAGCCTGCTATCACATGACTGAGTATAAAGACACACCAAAAATATTTGCATTTCATGTAGTTGCACCTGCATTACCACATATAAGCATTTCATACATACATATAGATATCACAACTGCATCACATCCTGCACACAACACCTGTTAGCACAATTTACATTTGCATTATCATATTCATTTATATTGCATACATTCACATTTGCATTCGCATACACATATAAAACATAAAAGAACAAAAATATTGCATTTCATCATGTACATATTTGCATCCATATTGTATGCATCACATAAAACAAAAATCACATAAGAACATCTCATCACATAGGTACACATGCATATAGCTGCTGCAAAGATGAATCATCTCATATATATATAAAGTGTCATGATACAATGATGTCAAAAAATCATATGGCTACTGTAGTCACATAAATCTGTCCATTTTAATTAAATGAATATTTCGTATTTATTTGATTAAAAATCCACTAGCCACCAGTTAATTAAATTAATATTTGATTAATTCATCCCCAAACATTCTCCTATTAATTAAATAAATTATTCAATTTATTTTAATTAATTCATTAAAATCCAATTCCAATTTAATTAAATAAATAAAATTTATTTATTTAATAAAATCCCCCTTTTCCTCTTTTAAATAAATTAAATAAAACATTTATTTAAATCATTATCCCCACCCCACTTGCATTTTCCTAAAAAAATGCAACTTGCACACATTTATTGAAATAAATAAATTTTTATTTTAAATAAAATCCTATTTTCCCTCACCCACCAAATCCACTTGCAAAAATCTAATCCCCTTCTAGATTCTTCTAACCCCTTCCTAATTAGCCTAATCCATCCCCTAATTATTGTCACATTCCTAAGCAAAATGGAGTCACTTCTCAAAGTCTAAAAGTCTTTGATAACCATTAAAGGCTTTCAACCTTCAACCACTTAATTCCTCAAAGTCTTTGATAACCATTGAAGGCTTCCAACTTTCAACCACTTAATCCCCAAAGTCTCCAAAAACCATTAATGGTTAACCCAAACCCTTCCACATGGTTAAAACATTTGTTTTGACTCAACCTCTACCCAACCCAAGGGTCTCATCAAGCCTTTAATGCTTTGACCATGATTATCTCTTAATCATTTGCATAAAGGTTTATCCTTGGATTAACTCTTAATCTAGTGGGTAATCTTAATTTAGGCTTGACCCTTAGCTTTTAGATAACCATGAGGTCTTCTCAGGCCTTTAATGTCTCCAACCTCTTCTTTCAACCCAACCCTATGTGGACACTTGTCACCATTTCATTGGTGCCAATTATGCACATGGATCCTCAACTTTCAAGCTTGACCCTTGATTAAACCTTTCAATCCTGGCCATCCATTGCTCCATTTTTCCTATAAATAGAGCCCATTCCTTCATAATCGAAATCCTGAAAACTTGTAAGCATTTAGACTATAGAGATTTTAGAGAGCATTTAGCATAGCATAACTAAATCTTGTCTTTTTGGTTAAAATACATCATTTTAGCATAAAAATAGTTTTTCATTTTATATTTGGAGCTATACTACAAATCTCAATCCTCCATAAGCATCCATAGTGCAAAAAGCTGCTGAGAGCTACACTATTTTGGAACTTGGAGAGGAGAGGAACAAGGGAGAAGGAACTAGGAGCATGTTAGGAGGTATTTGGAGATGCCTCATCATGTTTGCTTTGATAGTTAAATATGCTTGCATGCTTGTAGTCTCTCTTTTGGTATGCCTTTTTAGATTAGTTTTCGATTGACTGACACTAATGTTTTGTGTGTTTTGTGTTGTTTGATCTTAAACTAACCTTGTGCCATTTAGGAGGGCATCATTTGGTGAACCCGATGTGAATCGAACATGCAACCTTCTGATATTTTTTTGAAAATTAACATTTTTGCTTGTTGAAACTGCCACACAGGTCGCGCTTCGGCGCTAATGAACACGTTTTAGCGCTATCGAAACAATTTCTTTTAGTGCTATTGTCCCTAAAATAGCGCTATTGAAAATGTTTTAGCGCTACTGATTCTATTCTAGCGCTTTTGTCACAGTTATGGCGCTATTGCAACTATTCTGGTGCTTTTGACCTCTCGGATTTTCCTATTATTTCAGCACTACTATGTAAATTAGCGCTTCTGAGAGCGCATACTAGCGCTATTGTATAAATTAGCGCTTCTATCTAAAAAGCAGAATAGCGCTATTGCGACAGAGTGTTGTCCAAGTCGCTTTGTAACCAAAATCAGAACTTAGGCTTGTGAAAGCCCACGCTAACATTTGATCATGGACTGTGTGCAGTTTCTAATCTTTTTTTTGTGCAGGGGAAGGAGTTAGTTTAGATGCCTTAAAATCTTTTTTTACTTTCTTTCAAAAGTTGGTTAAAAAGAATCCATTTTTCCTTCTTGCACAAGTTAAAATAAACCTCACATCTCATTTTGGAGTGCATAAAATGAACCTCAAACTTGTTTTTGGTGCTTAAAACAAAATTCATCTTTCTTTATTGCAAGGTAAAAAGAACAACAACTTCAAACATTTGTTTTCTTGCAAGTTGGGAAACACACTTTATTTGGGGCTTAAAATCAACAATTCCATTTTCTTGCATCAAACTAAAGAATTTACAATCCACACTTCAAATTTTGGGCAAGTAAAAAGAACAATTCACTTGTTTTTTATTTTTTTGCAAACAAATTTTCCTTCAAGCAAAACGTGTTTTTCATTAAGTTGACCAGGATTTCCAAATTCTAGATTACAAAACACATTGCCTTTGAAGTTAAAATGAACACCATGATTGTTGGAGCAACATCTCCAAATAGTTAAATCATCTTTGCAAATGCTAGATTAAAAAAAACAAGTGTTTTACATATTTGGCACGCTTGTGCAAAAACGTCAGTCGAGTGGTCCTACCTCTAACACACACTATCCTCTCCCTTGGCTCTCATGGTCCTAGGTGCAAGAGAAAAGTGTTAGTAACACTCAAAATTTAATCTTTTTAAGAGAGGCCTGCCAAGGGATCGATACTCTTGGGAATGACCTCGAGCGGTAAATCCTTCGAGCCGCTATAGAAATCAGGTGAGAGCGAAAGCTGTAGCCTTGGGTATAGCTATTCCTACAGTGTAACTGACCGAAAGGACAAAAGGGCCCCACCACCAGTTACAAGGCTCTTAAGTGAGTCACTGCAGAATGAACTTATGTCCAAAGCCATTGAACATGACTAAACACCTTTAAGTAGTAGCCCACCTGTTCTATTGATTGAGGATATTTGAGGTATAATTTAGTGCAAGAGCATAGAAGGTTTTGCTCCCAAGATACTCACCATACATATTTCCTTGAGTAGAAACATAGCTTTTTGAAAAGTCACTTGTGGCTTGATAAAAGTGGTGACTCCCCCATCATAGGGATCATCTATTTGTTATGCTCGTGCAAGACTTAGTATATCACATCCTTACCTGCCACGATGGGATTCATAAGGTATGTAGTACCAAAGTCGAAGAAATATCAAGATGTGGGCTAAATTTATCACAACTGGCCATTTGACCTTAGGGATAAAAAGTGTTTGAAGTGTGTTCGTTTTACAGACCTAGTGCAAATTGAGCCGACTTCAGGCTTTGGAACTACACCTTAAAATAAATCTAAAGGAAGGGTCAAAAACAAGTCCAAGAATTGGGTTGATCTAGACCCATACTTATTTGTGCCTTTGAGGCAACATTCTTGTGTTTGTGTGCTTGCTTTGTTTTCTTGTCAAAGAAAAATCAGAAAATCAATTCCAAAAACAAAGTATTCATCCAACATTTCTCAAAAACAAACAAAAATATCAAAAACAAAGTGCAAACAAACAAAGAGTCAAAATTTATGACCATTCTTCACATCTTGCAAAAGAAGAAGCATCATTAGAATATCACCTTGAAAAGGAGACCACTAAGCTCAAAGGCTTTAATCAAAAGAAGGAAATTCTTCTATCTCAATAGACAAATTTTTGTCTCACATAGAGTCTTTCTACATCGCATGCGTCTGTACCTTCAAAGAAAAACAAACGAGTTTGATTCAGAATCATTGAACCACAGAGCTTTTATGCAATATAGAGCTCTGAGTTATCACAAAAATCAAGGAGGAAAGATTAATCCCAACTTCTTCCCAAACGTCTGTATCACCTACAACATAGCTCGAGAAGTGCCACCAACACCTGAAAGAGAAGAGGTAGAGTTTGTTCCATTTGTAACACACAGTTTTTATTGAAAGTGAAAAACAAAAGCATCCATCATCTCATTCATACATCATCACTTCATCATCAATCCATCCCAAAACTCTCAGAACATTAAGAGGTTCTTGTCCCAAATTCTCTTTTAGATATTGCTTGAAATCAAACACATCACATCACTTTTAGATTATTTCTACATCTAGGATAAGCTCATCCTAAGAGACACATCTACGCAGGTTAAAACTAGTTCATGAGTGAATCCTCTCATTGCTAGGTAGTCAAAATCTGTAACACATCTCAGATTTCTCTACACCTTATCACATCCAAAAATCATCAAAACAAACAAGCAATTCAAAGAAGGAATTCTGGTTACATCTACCTCTAGAGTGCTAGAGATCTACATACCATAACAATCCACTAATCATCAATATTTCATCAACAACTCATCATCATCTTCAATCAACTTCAAACAAACTTGCAAACAAAATGGCTCAAATCCGATCGCGATCAAGGCAACGAGAAATAGAAATTGAGGAAGAAGAGGACAACCTCAATGAATTTCAAGAAGCACTTGGAGGAACTGTAACTGATGAAAACCCAAGTACTCCCACTCCTTCAACAATCGAAAGGGCTCAGCATAACCCTCACTTCAACAGATTATTTGATGAAATACTGAGGAACAATGCGGATGCTCACTTCTTAAAACTCACTCAAGAAGGAGCCAAACTCCCCTCTGACTTTGATCTTGCCCAATTAAGACAAGCATCAGAAAGACAAAGTCACCATGAGGAGGAAAGAGGTAGAAATCACATCAGATATAACATTCCTCGAGGTAATCCACCACCTCGTCCTCCAAATGAAATGGAGATGTTGCAGCAACAAGTCAAGAATCTCACCCAACAACTTCATAGTGGTGTTAAGACCAATCAATTCTCACTTAATGACATCTGTCCCTATCCTTTTGATAGGAATCTTTATATGCCACCCTTTCCACGCGGGTTCGAAACACCAAAATTCAAAAAATATAGAGGAAAGGGAGATCCCCGTGATCATGTCAGAGAATTTCATTCCGCTTGTCTCGAAGTGGCTTATGAGGACACATACCTAATGTGCCTCTTTCCCCAAAGCTTGGGAGGAACAACCACATCGTGGTTTTCTTGACTACCAGGTGGCATTAGAACATTTGAGGAACTCATCCAGAAGTTCCTATCTCATTACTCCTATAACATTGAACGCGACATCACCATGGCTGATCTATGCAACACCAAACAAAAACTAGGTGAATTATTCTCAGTATTCCTGCAACGATGGCGCCAAATGTCTAGCAGACATTCTCTTCAGTTACCTGAATGAGAACTAGTGGAAATTTTCATTTCCAACTTAAACGAAGAAATGGAATTTCACCTGGATGTCAAAGACACAGACTCCTTTAACGATATGATCACCAAAGGTATAAAATGTGAAAGGGCACTCATCAAAAAAGGACTCATCAAAATCTTTAATGAACCCAAAGATTGTCCTCGCCCGCGCTTCAATAGTGATAAACCAAACTTCTGGAACAAGAATAAGAATATCGTCAATGATGGGGTTGTGGATGCTCGAACTATCCAAAATGCACAACCTGTGGTTCGATTTGCAGGACAAAATCCTCCACCTCAAAATAACACAAATGTTCCTCCTAATCAAGGTCGCATCACATCTCATGATGAACCAAGACCTCGTCCACAAAAACAAAAACGTGCATACACTCCCTTAGGGGAACCCATTGAAACAGTGATGCGACAACTCATTTCTCAGAATTTGATCACTCTACCTAAGCTATCAAACTATGAGCCTCAAGTCAAACCAGCATGGTGGAGAGATACTGAACACTATGAGTTCCATCAAGGAAGAGGACACAAGACAAGTAATTGTCACCGATTGAAAGATCTCATTCAAGATCTTATTGATCGAGGAGAAATTGAGATTGAAGGACATGACCCAAAAACAACAAATAATGATCACCTGATGTTCAAGAATCCACTTCCATCACAAGATCAAAGGGGTCCTTCCACTTCTAGGCGAGGCACCGATACCACTGACTATACGCAGGCTGCGTATAACTACACTGTAAATCACCTATATGATGCCAGTGAACAAATTGCAACTATAACCTTCAAAAATCCCACCTCAAATTGCAATGTTGTTACACGTCGTGGCAAAGTCACCATCAAGGCAGCTCCACAGGACACCACCTCCACCCCAAAGCAATATAATCTTGTGGAACAATTAGATAAAATGCCTGTGCTCATATCCATTTTAGAGCTATTATGCCTATCACCATCTCATAAAACAATCTTGGATCAAGCACTCCAAGAGGCGTCAGTCCCTGCAAACCTTAATACGGACTAGTTTCAAGCTATGGTTGGAAATCTAAAGTCATCACCTTGTCTCACTTTTTCTGAAAGTGACAACTCTTCCTTCCAACAACCTCATAACGCTTCGCTACACATTGAAGGCTTTATCAACCAACACAGGATCAAGCGAGTCTTGATAGATAATGGAGCAGGCCTAAACATTTGTACACTACAATTGGTCACAACATTGGGATATGCAATAGAATCAGTGGATCCTCGCAAGAAGATCGCCATCAAAGCCTATGATGATGCAGAGCATTCATCCAAAGGAGCTGTGGTACTACCCATCCGGGTTGGCCCTGTGGTAAAGCACATAATTTGTCAGGTTCTGGACCTTCCTCTGCCATACAATCTATTATTAGGGAGACCTTGGATACATGCCATGCAAGCCGTTCCATCTACCTACCATCAATGTATCAAGTTCCCACATAATGGTACAGAGATCACAATCCTGGGAGATGCAAATCCCTTCGCATTTTGCCATAATATCAGCCATCAACCAGAGATTACTGTTCCTAATAATAGGGAAGCCATTTCCTCCACATCATATGTAAGTCCTGCCTCTCTTGCCAGTTCAAACATCCCTATACCCAAGCAAGAAAAGCTTAAGATGAAAGTCACAGAGGAAGGTCCTGGAGAATACAACTTGAGTCAGCTCTTTTGTGTGGGACAAATGCCCACCTCTCCTAGAACACATGGTAAACCACAGCAGTTACTCCAGCATCCACTAATCACGCCAGCATGTGCTTTGACGCCTTTCATCCTTGGAAAGAGTCAAGAGGAAGAAACACAAGATGAGGACCTAGCGGACTGGATCTATAAGGATCCCATCACCACTGACAAACCGCAAGTTACACTTCCTACAGAACAGTATGGTAAAGGCCTCCTCATTATGCAAAGAATGGGGTATGACGGTCAGAGTGCTTTGGGATCCTGTAAACAAGGACGACATGAACCGCTACTGCCAGAGTTCAAACCCAAAGGTAATACAGGCCTAGGCTTTGAAAAAGAGATCCTTCCTAAACTTAGATTCAAAGGAAAACCCAGCAAACCATTTTGCCCACCTACTGCAAAGAGGACACCTTTCATAATCAAAGCACCATCAAGCATTATCCCCACTGAACCATTGAGGCTTACGACTCCGTCGCAACCCTCCCTAGTGCCAAACATCCCACCAATCGAACCAGTAATCCCATCCACAGCAGTCATCACATCAATAAAACCACTCATAGCAGCAACTATATTGGAACCTGCAGCAGCATCTATGGCACTAGCCATTCCAACAGAAGCCACTAAATCAACACTGCCGATACTTCTAGTAACCAAACCTTTAAACCCCATCACAGTTCCTGCAGCACCAATCACCACAAAGGTACATAAACCAATCATGCCTGCAATATTCAACTCCAGCAACATCCCAGTATGGTATAGCAATCGAATGCTAAAAAGTGATTCAGAGACTGACTCACATGAGTGGGAATTTGATTCTATATAGCTTAACACTTCAGTTGAGGAAGGCACATCACCACCTCCAGCCCGCAAAGACATCCCTATTTACGGAGAAGCATAGATAAAGACCACTTGGGTACCTGAGCTGGAAACATCTTCCACAGACCCTATGTCTCATCCTATGCCTGATTCTGACAGGGAGAGTACCATCAATGACCTTCACCACACTGTCTTAACCCTCACTGATACATCTCCCGCACTTAACTTAATCGATAAAGTAATGCCCATTATCCACCCTGAACTCATCGAATGGAACCAACCAAATCCCCCATGTCTTGACCTCTTCCAAAATGATGAGGCTATCATTGACTTTTTGGAATTAAGGGATAATCTACCAAGCGGGGATCACAAAGCTGGATTCGCCATTGAACTTAATAGCGCAGCATACTTCGGGGCGGATGCCAAACCCTTCAGCTGCAAAAATATAACATTAAAACATGGATCTTCCAGTGAAAACCACACTGTGGCACTGTTTGATCCAACAACAGTAAAAAGAAAGAGCGTATCCAACGGTGAAAACCTCTCTGAGGCGCCTGAGGATGAAGGGTTTGACATCCTCCCCGCTAGTACACAACAGGAACGATCAACGATTCTTATCGAGGAAACCAATGAATACAATGTAGGGACTCCTGAAAACCATCATATCATACATCTGGCATCTCTTCTCACTCCAAAGGAACAGCCTCAATTCATAGAGTTCTTCCAGAAGCGTCAGATCAACTTTGCATGGTCATATGCAGACATGCCTGGGCTGGATCCTGATTTAGTTATGCATCATCTCACAGTAGCAAAAGGAGCCAAACCTGTCAAGCAGAAGCTTCGTAAGATGCATCCTCAGATTGCCGTGCTAGTCAAAACAGAACTCAAGAAACTCCTAGATGTTGGTTTCATTAGACCAATTGATTATGCATAATGGATCTCTAACATTGTACCAGTTGGCAAACCAAAAGGGGGCATCCGCATTTGCACAGACTTCAGAGATCTGAATAAGGCATGTCCTAAAGATGACTTCCCCCTACCAAATATCAACATCATAGTAGATTTAACAGCAGGACATGCGATGCTTTCACTCATGGATGGCTTTTTTGGCTACAATCAGATAAAAATCGCACCAGAAGACCAACATAAGACAGCCTTCACATGTCCATGGGGCACATACTGCTGGAATGTAATGCCTTTTGGTCTAAAGAATGCAGGAGCGACCTATCAAAGAGCAATGACCACCATCTTCCATGACATGATGCATACTATGATGGAAGATTATGTGGATGACTTGCTAGCAAAATCACTCACTAGAGAAGGACATCTTCACATCTTAGATAAAATCTTTGATAGACTGGAACAATACGATGTTCGACTCAACCCAAAGAAATGTGTCTTTGGAGTGACCTCCGGGAAGCTTCTAGGATACATTGTCTCAAGCAAAGGCATTGAGGTCGATCCAGCAAAGGTTAAGGCAATAATGGACATGCCACCTCCAAAGAATATCAGTCAGCTAAGGACATTACAAGGGCGGCTTCAATCCATCCGAAGATTCATTGCACAATTGGCTGATAAGTGTCACCCGTTCACACACCTGCTACACAAGAACATCCGCTTTCAATGGGATGCCAAATGCCAACAAGCATTTTAGGTGCTTAAAGACCATCTCATGAATCCACCATTGTTGTTGCCACCAGATTCAAGTAGACCGTTGTTACTTTATATCTCAGCGACAAGTACAGCATTAGGTGTATTGCTGGCACAACATAATGCAGAAGGCAAAGAGTGTGCTATATACTACATCTCTCGCACACTGGTTGGCTATGAACTCAATTACACACCTATTGAGCGAGCTTGCCTAGCAGTAATCCTGGCAGCCACTAAATTGAGGCACTATCTATTGACGCACAAGGTAGAACTCATCGCAAAGATTGATCCACTCAAGTATTTACTCAGCAAAGCAGCATTGACAGGCCGCTTGGCCAAATGGGTAATGATTCTAAGTGAATTTGACATTGAGTATGTAGATCGTAAAGCTATCAAAGGTTAGGTTATTGCAGATCAGTTGGCCGATGCACCACTCATAGGCGATCATCCTCTCATTTCCAATTTTCCAGATGAAGAGATATTGATGATCACAGAAGCACAACCATGGAAACTATATTTTGATGGTTCATACACTAGGCATGGCTCAGGGGCAGGCATTCTGTTTATCACACCTCAAGGTGATAGCATCCTGAAGTCTTACAGGCTCACATTTTCATGCACAAACAACATAGCAGAATATGAGGCTTTGATCACGGGACTTAGGCTCGCCATACAATGGAAATTAAAAGACCTACAAGTATATGGTGATTCCCAACTGGTCATTCGACAAGCAACTGATGAGTATCAGACCAAAGATGATAAACTCATGCCATACAAACAAATGGTGGACAATTTAAAGACATCATTTACTACTATCACTTTTGAGCAGATACCAAGAGATCAGAATCGAGCTGCTGATGCTATGGCTACCATCGCATCTCTCCTAGATCTTCCACTGAATTCAACACGCTACGAGTTCTTGGTAGAACAGCTTTGGATTCCTGCTTATGATATCCCCGAATCCGAAATGATATGTCGCCTTGTCGGTTCTGAATCCCCATGGTATGGTGAATTCTACACCTATCTCCATGATCACACCCTTCCTCCTAACCAATCAAATAACCAACGTGAAACCTTCATTCACCAAACTGCTCGATATACCATTATTGCCGAAACCCTATACCGACGTGGTCTTGATGGTACTCTACTTCGATGTCTGGAACAAGATGAGATAACAAAGGCTTTGGAAGCGGTACATGAAGGAATTTGTGGGACTCACTCAAGTGGTCCATCACTAGCCAAGAAACTCATGCGAGCTGGATACTATTGGCCATCTATGGAAAAGGATTCCTACTACTTTGTCAGGAAATGCAAGAAATGTCAAGTTCATGGTGACCTGATACATGCACCAGCACAGGAACTGCAACCAATCACAACACCATGGCCTTTTTGTCAATGGGGCCTTGACCTTGTGGGTAAGATTCATCCATCTTCATCCAACGGCCATAAATTTATCATTACCACTACCGAATACTTCACAAAGTGGATCAAAGCTGTTCCACTTACCCAAGTCACCGGCAAGCAGATCGCCTCATTCATCCTCAACTACATCATCTGCCGGTATGGTGTGCCCATGTCTATCATCACAGATAACGGTCTTCCTTTCAAAAATCAGGATGTCCGTGAGCTTTGTGAGAAATTTCATATCCAACACCACTTTTCCACTCCCTATTACCCACAAGGCAATGGTCAGGCTGAAGCATCCAATAAAAACATACTGAGGATCCTAAAGAAGACAGTCAATGATGCTGGCCGTGATTGGCATGTTCAACTAAATCCAGCGCTATGGGCATATCGAACTAGCATTCGAACCCCTACAGGTGCAACTCCTTATTCATTGGTCTATGGTGCAGAAGCTATCTTACCTATTGAGGTCGAGATACCATCACTACGGGTTTCATTGCACAATCTCATCGATGATGAAGCATATAGAGTATCACGTCTGCAGGACTTGGAGTTACTAGATGAGAAGCGACAAGCTGCATACAATCATCTCAAAGCCTATCAGCAGCGCATGAGCAGAAGCTACAATCACCGCGTTAGATCTTGTACATTTGAGGTAGGTGATCTTGTTCTTCGAGAAAATCCTCGCAACCAACCAAACCGAGAACATCAGGGCAAGTTTGAATCAAACTGGCTGGGCCCATATGTTGTCACTGCTGTGTTCAGGTCTAGGGCATATCAGTTGGCTACACCAGAAGGAGAACCACTCACAGATCCAATCAATAGCATGCACCTCAAACAGTTTTATACCTAAGGTGTATAGAGCATCGGGCTCCCCTGCACATCAGAAAATACCAAAAACATTCAGAAAATGTCCTGAAGAAAATACAAAAACATTCAAAAAAATTCAAGAAAAATCATACATCCAAACGGTGAACAACCACTCCGGTGGCACCTTGGGTAGGTATGATGGTGAAAACCTGGCAAACAGGTGCCACTCGTAAAGGCAATAGCTCCAGTATCTTTCAGGCTCGTTGCGATCACAAACACATTCACACACACATCCATCCATCCCAACCATGGCTTGTTATTTGACCTGCAATTAAGAAATTACTCCATGCATCTAGCATCCCACCTTTTCATAGTCAGGTCTACAAACTGGGGGCAATACCCTTACCCTAGTGATGGAAGTGGATTCTACATTGTCTTATGTATCATTACGCTCTTCATTCAGGCAATCATCGCAAAATTCAAAAACATTCAAAAATGACTCGCAAAATACCAAAAACATTCAAAAATGTCTCACAAAAATCCAAACAAACATTCAAAATCATTCCACAAAATCCAAAAACATCGAAAAACCATCAAAAATCCCACAAAAACATGGCAACACATTGTACATACTCATTCGCATAGATGCAAAACAAACATTGACAAAATACTCACACGATGACCATTTATCAATCAAACCACACAATCAACATCAACAATCCAAACTGTCTTTAAAAAACAAGGATGCATCCTTCCTTACCAAAACAAAGACAAAGTGACGTTTTCTTTGACAAGAAAATTATGTTAAGCTATCAAATGCTTGGTTGATTCGTGAGTAATTCGTTTGTTTATCTGTATCGGAATCTTTCAGCATTGTTTTGTATCATTTGCGCATTATTTCCGATGAAGTGCTGGGGTATGTACTAATGGTGTCTACGTGGGAAGTTCACTAAGCTACGTGATCTTATGCAAAATGTAGTCATAAATCACTACGGCTTGCTGACTATAGCGTATACCTCGACCATATGAACATGAACCATTACCAAGGATCTGTATTCTTTTATTCTTTATGTATATATACTGTTTGGTTGCAGGTACAATGCTCATTCTTTGGTTCCTCTTCCTCCAAATTGGATAAAGGTTTTATTTCTTAGTACGGTATGCACTTGTCTCAGGATCTGATCAGCCTAAGATCAAGGAGGACGATCCAAGTCATGCACAAAAGAAGATAATCCTTGTCTGTTCCGCAAGCAATACTCTAGTCGACTTGACCATTATATCAAGTTGTTTGTATTAACTTGCTATATTAAAATCCATGAAAGAAATACTCAGGTCATCTTGAATCATTGTGTCAAGATGTTTGTATTCTCTTCCAACATTTTAAAGCTCAATGATGAAAATAGAGCACTATGGATCGTCATTTCACCTCATCTGTTTATATCTTGCATTCCGTTGCATATCACCCATCCATTCATATGAAGGCTTTTACATGCAAAAATAACTAATAAAAGCTGGTCTTGGATACAAATCACGATCGAGTACTCTGATACATCATCAATGCATCATGCAAATTCTTAAAAACCTTACATTCCTCATGGTCATATCATCATTACATTTAGGTGCATCTTGCATTACATCCATTCATGTCATTTTTAAACTTAAACATTGCATATAGTTCATTGTTGACATTAGTTTTCATTAAAATCATTTGCATCATTGCATCAATCATAAATAATTAGATTCATTCATGGGATCAACTTGTCTTTGGTTGTTTTAAATCATTTATTAAGCATTTCATCCAGTGTAAATTATCCATTATCATTTTATTAATCTTTTCATCATTTATCATTTGCATACATTTCTTTATAGTTAAAAGATGCATTCATTCATTACTAAGTATCTTCTTATGCTCATTGTAAGATTCATTCACATTGCATTCATTATCATTACATTAAGGTGCAGTTATTATACCCATAAGTTATCGTATCATCCCATTATCATTTGTACTTACAAACATATTTAAAAAAGCATTTAGAATCATAAAACAAATTTGTTTACAGAACATTGGTTCATACCATCTAATATATCCATTTTACGTATACATTCATTCTACACATCATCATATAAACATTTACACTTTACATTTTGTTTATTCATATTACATTCATTTAAAACATCTAGATGCATACTCATACATAACATCATTCATTTGACCATTGCATTTACATTATCTTATCATTACATCGCAATAGGAAACACCATAAATCCTGTTCATACATCAACGCATAAGCATACATCATCATGGCATTACATACATAACGCAATACATCAAAAAAAAACAAACACAAAAACACATCATAAACATCTAAACCTGCATTCATATGTCAGTATCCAACATCATAAATCATCATAAAAACATGCATAAAAGAAACATCTCATCAAATGCATACATGTACACATATACATCTAAGCAATAAATCATCATCATGCATAAACATCCATACATAATCATATGCATAATCATCACAATATGGGATCTCCTCATATATATCATCTCATATATCAGAGTACAATGAAGTCTACAAAATCGGCTACCAAGAGCCATCCAAGATACAGTCCATAAATAGACAATGATACAATACATAATATGCCAAAATGCTCTCTCAAATGCCGCTCTGGCTAGATGCTGTACCACCACCACCCCTACCTACTCCACCACTGGTACCTGCACCACCTGATCCATCTCTCCGTGGAGGCCTCATCGAACCCCCACTCCCTCCTGCATCCCCTGATCTCTCCTGCCGTAGAGGACCCATCACACCCCCACTTCTCTGCATCCTCTATGATCGCTCGGATCTGGCCTGCCGCATCTGTGAATAGCTAAGAGCTCGCTGGCTAATCGGTACCACTTGCTCATATAACCCCCGCTAGTACTCTATCTCCGCCTGAGCTCGCTACATCTCCCTCATAATCTCCCCTGAAGGCCCCTGTGCACCAGTCCGCACTCTCTCCTGCAGCTCCGCCAATCTCTCCACCGTAGTATCTCTCTCCTGCAGCACCACTGTCAGCTCTGACTCACGTGCAAATAGCTGCACATCCCTAGCTGCTATCTCCTCCTCTAATCTCTCTACCCAGGTCTGCAAATAACCTATCATATGATCTCGCCGATCCCCAGTAGCTCCCTCCCCCATGTCCATGGCTGCCGCACCTGTATCACCCCCTGCACCACCCTCCCCTACACCACCCTCTCCTACACCTGTATCCATCGGGATCTCTCTCTCGATCCCCCTCCCACTCAGCTGCACTCCTCCCTGCATCAAAGGTCCCTGTGATATCTGAAGAGGTAGTCCACCTCTCCCTCTCCACTGCCTTGGCATCCCCAAACCTCCTTCACCTCCTCCACCACCTCCTCCTCCTCCTCCACCTCCTCCTCCACCTCCACCTCCTCCTCCTTGGCCTCCTGCTCTCCGTCCTCGTCCCCTCTCATCCTCAAAAGATGGGATCGGCTCAGCTGGGTCTGATATCCATAGGATCGGGTGCATCGCCCGATACTGTGTATACTCTACTGTCACACCTGCATCAACGACCCTCGGTCGTAGGTCCCATGGCCTCGCCTGCAATGTCTGAAACTTTGCTAGTGCCTGATCATATGGTAGCACTGGACCCCATGCATACCACTCCCGAATCACTCGTGCATACTCCCCTGATCCGCTAGGCAGTCCCTGCTGCCGTCCGAACTGCCTCATCACTTATCTCGGCACCTGTCTCTCCACATGATAAGAGGTCCTCCCAATGAGGAATTGGGTCATGAAGACATAAGGTAGTGCCTCCGCATCATCCTCCCATGGCTCACACTCCAAGTATGGCCGCCAGATCACTGCATCCAAGTCATCCAATGCTCGCCGCCACCACTCTAACTTCCCCAAGTGGGGCTGACTCATCATGCCACTGTACATAAACATGTATGGCTGGTCCACGGCTCAGAATCTAAGACTCACTAGTCGAGTCACTGGTAGGTGCTCCCATGCCCACACATGTAGCAGTGTCATGCCCACTGCAAGAGAACCTCTCCCCCGGTACACTACCTCGTGTAGCTCCTGATACATGTGCGCTAACACGCACGGCCCCTAGGCAAATCGGGTCCCCTCCATCATCATCATCTTTATAACCTATCCCCATCCCACCGCCAATCCATGTAACTGCCTATCTAGACACAGCAGTCCTCCCACAATCCCTGACAACACTGCTAGAAGGGGCTCATATAGTGCCGCTATATCCTCCCATGCGATCGAGCCATCATCAATGTATACGTCCTCATCAAAAATCCTTTGACAAGACACCATCCCCCAGGATCTATCATATGTCACCAGCTCCCCCCGAATCAGAATCCGAAGGATACGCCACACGTCCTCCAAAGTCACCGTCATCTCTCCCTGGGCTAGATGAAAGGTGCACGTCTCACTGTGCCATCGCTCTGCCAAGGCTGTAATCAGGCCGTGATTCATCCGAATCACGGGCATGTGCATCACCTCGTACAAACCAGTCGCGGCTATACAGTCAATCTCTATCTGCGTCAACTGGTCCCGCAACCCCTGTGTCGCAGGATGGCACTCGCGTAACTGCAACACGCGCAGATCCTCCTGCACATAGACATTCATCAAATCACCATCAGTTGTTTTGTTATCAAACTTTCTTAAGTTTAAACCTAGACTATCATCAGATACTTTGATCAAGTATCTTTGGGTCTCAACAGGTAAGCAATCATGGCCGCCTAGACTTCAACAGGCATTTATCCTAACAAATGACCTAAGTCTCATCAGGCTGCTATGGTTCAAAACAACTCCCACTTCACCTTGCCATCCATCAATCATTACGCATTAGGAGATTTATTTTGTCTGAAACTGGGGCATCTCATTATTCTAAGGCAAAAGCGCTATTTTATCTACAAAAGCGCTATTTTCCACAATAGTGCTACAACCCTCGCAACAGCGCTCAAAAAGCTCTACAATAGCGCTACAAAAATAAAAGCACTCAACCCGCTATACAATAGCGCTATTACACATCAATAGCGCTCAATTAACCCTACCATAGTGCTACTTAATCTATAGCGCTAAAACTTGCCTACATTAGCGCTAATGAATACAAACGCGCTCAAACCAGACCACAATAGCGCTATTGCGGCACAATAGCGCTAATTCATGGAGCAAAAGCGCTAAAACCATCGTTCTAGCGCTCTTGCTCCGACTTGACTTCGACTCAGCTAAAAACCTATCAAAAATGCCTAAAAAGTCAGTTTTCGAATTTGCGTACCACTGGTCCATAGTTGGTTGGGCGCTGGAACCGTCGGAGTCGCTCGAATCTATGCTCGGTAATCGGAATCGGCATCATAGCTCCTCCTTGCTCCTCCAAATGTCACTGTCAGAGCTCTCGTTTTCAACTGGTCGCGGTCACAAATGATCCTATTTTCACCCCTTTCACCCCATTTATACCCCCCGCCGTCATCGTAACTTCGCCCCGCTCATCGTCGTGGTCCCCGTGAACTTCCCGAGCCCCCTATTTCTCCATGTTTCCCCCGATTTCTTCTACTTTTCACCAGTATACCTAACTTCTTCTCTTCTATCACCCTGCCAATTTTCATTCTTTTTCGAGAGATCGCCCGATTTTTTGAAATTTTTCGGCCCATCTCTCGAGGGGGCATACCACCCATTAAATTTACATTTTCTGGGGCATTTCTTCACACTAGTTTTTCTTTCTTTGAAACGATGCGATAAACTGCACCGTCTCAAAGAGGGGCAAATGTAGTCACATAAATCTGTCCATATTAATTAAATGAATATTTCGTATTTATTTGATTAAAAATCCACTAGCCACCAGTTAATTAAATTAATATTTAATTAATTCATCCCCAAACATTCTCCTATTAATTAAATAAATTATTCAATTTATTTTAATTAATTCATTAAAATCCAATTCCAATTTAATTAAATAAATAAAATTTATTTATTTAATAAAATCCCCCTTTTCCTCTTTTAAATAAATTAAATAAAATATTTATTTAAATCATTATCCCCACCCCACTTGCATTTTCCTAAAAAAATGCAACTTGCACACATTTATTGAAATAAATGAATTTTTATTTTAAATAAAATCCTATTTTCCCTCACCCACCAAATCCACTTGCAAAAATCTAATCCCCTTCTAGATTCTTCTAACCCCTTCCTAATTAGCCTAATCCATCCCCTAATTATTGTCACATTCCTAAGCAAAATGGAGTCACTTCTCAAAGTCTAAAAGTCTTTGATAACCATTAAAGGCTTTCAACCTTCAACCACTTAATTCCTTAAAGTCTTTGATAACCATTGCAGGCTTCCAACTTTCAACCACTTAATCCCCAAAGTCTCCAAAAACCATTAATGGTTAACCCAAACCCTTCCACATGGTTAAAACATTTGTTTTGACTCAACCTCTACCCAACCCAAGGGTCTCATCAAGCCTTTAATGCTTTGACCATGATTATCTCTTAATCATTTGCACAAAGGTTTATCCTTGGATTAACTCTTAATCCAGTGGGTAATCTTAATTTAGGCTTGACCCTTAGCCTTTAGATAACCATGAGGTCTTCTCAGGCCTTTAATGCCTCCAACCTCTTCTTTCAACCCAACCCTATGTGGACACTTGTCACCATTTCATTGGTACCAATTATGCACATGGATCCTCAACTTTCAAGCTTGACCCTTGATTAAACCCTTCAATCCTGGCCATCCATTGCTCCATTTTTCCTATAAATAGAGCCCATTCCTTCATAATCCAAATCCTAAAAACTTGTAAGCATTTAGACTATAGACATTTTAGAGAGCATTTAGCATAGCATAGCTAAATCTTGTCTTTTTGGTTAAAATACATCATTTTAGCATAAAAATAGCTTTTCATTTCATATTTGGAGCTATACTACAAATCTCAATACTCCATAAGCATCCATAGTGCAAAAAGCTGCTGAGAGCTACACTATTTTGGAACTTGGAGAGGAGAGGAACAAGGGAGAAGGAACTAGGAGCATGTTAGGAGGTATTTGGAGATGCCTCATCATGTTTGCTTTGATAGTTAAATATGCTTGCATGCTTGTAGTCTCTCTTTTGGTATGCCTTTTTAGATTAGTTTTCGATTGACTGACACTAATGTTTTGTGTGTTTTCTGTTGTTTGATCTTAAACTAACCTTGTGCCATTTAGGAGGGCATCAGCTACAATCACTCGAAGGTGTCTACATCAACATACAAAAATGGTACAATACTAATATATAGAGAGCCCTCTACGACTATGATGAACTCCCTCCCTTGGAGCCGCCTGGCCTCGACAGAATCTGAGCCCCCGAAGGTCCTGCCCTAGGATCATCCCTCTTGTCTCCTCTATCTGTTGGTGGTGGAGGACCCATAACCCCACCACTCGATGCCTGTCTCCTCTAGCTCCCTCTCGTAGTTGTCGTTGTCTGCGATGGTCTATGGAAACTCCTCGCCCGCTGATCAGCTAGCACTGCACCATAATAGAGGTCCCGCCAGTAAGCAATCTCCTCCCCTGCCTATAGGACATAGGCATATTCGGCCCCTGTATCCTCTACTACCTGCCTCCCAGTCCTCAGTGCTACCTCAACCTCTATATAGCACTGAATGGCCTGATCCCACTCCTGCTCAATATCTCTAAGCCTCCTCCTGAGCCTATCCGTCTCCCTCTCTGGGTCCTGGATCTCATATGCCTATCCCTGACAGATCTCCCTTAGCTCAGTCAGCTCATCCTCCTCTGCCTCAGCCCCCTATGGCTCTGCCTATGGCTCCCCTTGTACGGGTGCCTACCCCTGTGCCTATACCTATACTGATGCCTATACTAGTACCTATCTCTGTATCTGTACCTGCCCCTATCCCTGTACCTGCAGCTATCTGGGACCCTATGCTGCTGGCACCTGTAGTGGCAATCCACCATGACCCCTCACCACCCGAGCCTGTCTCTCCTCTCCACCCTCCCTCTGCGGTGCAACCCTCCTCTCTCCAATTGTTCCCCTCCTCCTCTGTTGGCCTCTACCCCCATCAGCTCCATCATCATCATCCCCACCACCATCTCCATCTAATAGCTCTCTTGGATCCGTCAGGCGTGGGAATGGATGCTCGACCCAATAAGATGTGTACTCAGCATCCATGCCGACGTCCTCAATCTCTGGCCACATGTCCCAGGGTAGGGGCATCATCTCTACTAGCTGCATCATAGCCTGATCATATGATAACAAGGGTCCAAACTGTACCTGATCTCTCACAGTCCGTGCATACATGCCTAAGCCCTGTGGCATCTGCTGAATCCTACCGAACTGCCTGCCCACCCTATCTACTAGATACCTCTCTAGCACATAGGGTGTTTGCCCAATCAGGTACCTGCTCTAGAAGGTATAGGGAAGCTCTACTGCATCATCCTCCCACTACTCACATCCCAGGTATGGCCTCCATATGACCATGTTAATATCATCAATCACATGCCGCCAGTGCTCTAACCTGCCAATCCGTGGCTATGATGTGATCATGTCATACAAGTGAATAAAATGGCACCCATGACCTCTACCTCTAAAATGGATCGGTCTTGTCACTGGCAGATGCTCATAGGCCCACACCTACAATAATGTCACCCCACAGCCCAATCCTACTGATCCATGGTATACAAACTAATGAAACTCATAGTAAAGGTGTGCCAACACACACGGTCCCCAAGCATATCTGGTGTGCTATGTCACCAATGTCTCTAGTGCCCCTCCCCAGCCCACAGCCAACCCCCATGTCGCTCTATCAGGACACAAGAACCCACTGATCGCTCCTCCTATCACTACTGGCAGTGCCAATCCTATCGCAGTCATAGTGTCCCAAGCCACATGTCCTGCCCTTATCTCTAGTCCGAGATCCCAGAACACTCATTTCAGGGCCTCCCTATCTCTATCTCAATCATACAAAATCAGCTCCCCGTCGATCGGTATCCTCAGGATCCTGTATACATCCTCAAGGATGACTGTCATCTCACCCATCGACAAATGAAACATACATGTCTCAGAGTGCCACCTCTCCACCAGTGCAGTCAGCAGTCCCATGTTCACCCAAACCTCAAGCACATACAGAACATGTCTCAGATCCATAGCCTCAATAGCAGCTTGATCCTCGAATGTCAACTCAGGTCACAATCTCTGTGTTGACGAGAATCTCTCCGTGACTCCAACATTGGCAAATACTCCTACAGTCAAGCAAATCACTCATGTCAGTCATAGTGGCATTCACCATTCATCACAAAATGCTACTTTTTATCTAAATGCATATGGCTATCTATCCTAGTGACACTCACTGTTCATCACAAAGTGTTGCCATCTATCCTAGTGGTACTCACTATTCATCACAAAGTATTACGTGTTTTGCACTCCCTGTTCATCACAAAGTGCTGCTCACATTTGCACTCACTATTCATCACAAAGTGCTGCTCATATTTCAGTACTCCCTGTTCATCACAAAGTACTCTATCTTGGTATTCACTGTTCATCACAAAGTGCCTTGATCTATCCTAGTCTTCCCTAGAGGACTTGCTTGAGTGTATCCTCTCAGCGGCTTATCCAATTGATAGCATATGTTCATCACAGAACTGTCGATTTGACCTAAAAGACACAAATTCACATTTTTTTGGACACAAATGCGCTTTCTTGATGTAAACGTGCTTAAAGACTACACAGACGCAGCTGAAAAACATAGATGCACTTGAAAGACACAGACACACTTGGGTGACACAGACGTGCCTTCTTGGCACAGATGCCCCTATAAAGCATAAAAACAGTCGCATTCGACATAGACGTGGTTCCTATCACAGATGTGCTTAGCACAAACACAGACATGCCTCACTAGCATAGACGCGCCTGGCACCAATGCAGACATGCCTGGATGTTTTTTGACATTTTTGGACCCTATTTCTAAGTGCATTTATGAACCTATCTAGCATGTATTAATGACAACACTAAATGCATCAAAGTACAAGGAGGTTTTGTGGTACTTATCGGCTCTCCTGCCTCTACTGGCCTCTGGAATCGGCGAATGCGATTGAATCTGTGAATGAAATCCATCACTGCTAACTGCTCCTGCTCTATTTTCGCTCTGCACTCTAATCTCTATTATGTGTAGATGACAATGAGGATGTATTTCCCTCGTGGTCTATCTTATAGACTGCCCTAGCTCTCGTTTTCCGAGTTAGTCTTCATTATCCCCTGACTCTGTCACTTTATCCGATCAACCCATTCTAGCTTTTCTTTCTTATCGAGAGATTGTCTGCAATCTTTTCAGACATTTTCATCCAATCTCTCGAGGGGGCATATCATTCCCATCCTTGGGCAACTCTGTATTAGTTCATCTTATCTTCTTTAAAACAATGTGACAAGTCACATTGTCTCAAAGAGGGGCAAAATGTAGACACCCAAAATTGTTCAGTCTAATTAAATAAATATTTTATTTATTTAATTATCTAAGCTTAATTCTTCTATTAATTAAATAAATCTTTATTTATTTAATTAATTCATTTATCCTCTTCTAGCCTTATTTCTCATTTAAATAAATACATTTATTTATTTAAATTATCATTTTCCTAAATTAAATAAATATCTTATTTATTTAATTGATTCCACTTCTTCTATTAATTAAATAAATCTTTATTTATTTAATTAATTCATTAACCTTTTCTACCCATGACACATGTTATTCATCTCTTAATTCATACACTACCTACCTCTCTTATTATTTTATTATTTCTTTTACCTACCCTCTAATCATAGCCGACCTCTTTTTACACCTCTCAATCTTATCCCTCCATTTCATCTTGTGTCTTCTATATAAGGAGATGCTTCCTTCATTATCAAACCCTAATCAATCATCCTAATCAATTTATGCATTTGACTACACTATGATCCTACTTGCAACCACATTCCGTTCTTTGTTGAGCTCTTGTGCACATAAAATATGAGAGCAAATATATCAAGCAAGATCAATGGAGATAGGAAGAATGGAGATCCAAACCCTATTGGACACGTGATGGTATAATCTTTGTGATTTCGTTTGATTTGCATTATCTTAGGTAATCTTCATATGTTATGGTGGATCTTTGTTGTTGTTAGGGTAGGGTTTTGTGGTTGAATTCATTTAGCCTTTCAATATCGTTATTATTGTTATCCATTTTCACCATATACACTATGTTTTATCAGTAGTAATTTGGTTTAGACTGGTGTTATCGCTTGCCAGTCAAAGTGTTTTTTCTTGTACTGATTCACCCCCCCTCTCAGTACCAGTTTGGTACTAATTGTTCATCATTTATTCATCAAAGCTAAGCAATGGCATTCGAAGGCAAAGCTATGAAGTGACTTTTAGGCATTCAGAGAATTTCAGTCAAGGTGTATTTATCAAAATGACAACTTCATCTTCTATTCCTGAGTTTAATGCAAACGCTACCATTGTTGAAAATATCCAACACCCTAGACTTGTGTTTAAGATTATCCCTGAGATTGCAAAGTAGGATGATTCTGTCAGAGCTTTTTCAAAAATTTTGAAGGGTGTCACATTTGCTGAACACCCTAGAATCTACATCCATTGCAACATAGAAGGCCTAGGGACTGAGAATTTTAAGAAAATGTTTAATGACTTTATTACTGATGAACAAGGTATGATTAAACCTGAACATAAGATTGTGGAAGACTTAGGTTTTGTACAAATACTGAACATTCCTAAATTTCCAAAGGAAGTTGTACGACTTGTACTAAGAAGAGTCCATGGAGAGTTCATGTGGTTAGAGTCAGTTTGCAAGATAACCAAGGAAGCAATTAAGGTAGTTACTAGTTTACCTTCAACCAGTAGTAGACCTGATAAAACCAAGAAAATACCTAAGAAGAGTGTGACAAGCTTAACCGGAGCCACATCTGATAGCAGATCACTTAGAGTCAATGATGTTAAGGATATAAATGTGAGATATGTGAGTATGATACTTGGATATAAAACAACACATCCAAATAGACTAAATTCGGTTTCTATCCTTTGTATTCACAGTGCATATGAGATGGTGAACAATAATGCAAAGATTGATGTTTGTGAATGGCTTAAAGATGAACTGATTGACAATTTGAAGAAGATTAAGAGAGATAAGAAAGGCACTTTCCATTTTGGGAACCTACTAGTATGCTTAATGCTATACTTTACCAAAGAGATACTTGACATAGGTCACAAATATTTTGGTTATGACATCCCGGTAGGTAAACTAAATCAGGAAGATTTCACCAGTATGGGCACTGAGTGTTATAAGAACATTGCAGTTTACTTTAAATCTTTTCAAAATAAGATGAGAGCAAGAGAGAGGTTACCACAGAGCATAGTTGATAAGTATGACAAGAAAATATTCTTTGTCATTAAGCGAGATGAGACTTGGATGGAAGCAGTAATCCCTAGAACTATTTGGGTTACTGGGATGGGTTATGAGGTAGACCTACCTGTTCTGGAGATATATGCAAAAACACTACTTGATGCACTTATGGAACCATCTGATAAATTCTTTGGTAGTGTTGAAACCATAGAGAGTAATGTATCTATACAAAAGAGGAGAAAAAGAAGAGAAAATTTTATTAGAGATGCATCTAAGAAGGTTAGTGAAATTAAGGAAAATATCATGAATATTAGTGGTATATTGGCTAGTGAGCTTAAAGGACTGCAACTGAAAAAACATGTTTCATTGGTTGTGACATCTTCTGATACTAATAATGGCAAGGCTATTGAGTTTAAGAGAGATGAAAGGAGGAAGAGAAAACCCACACTAGTACCCTCTCCTTCACCCAAAAGGACTAAGACACTAAGGAAAAAGCAATAGGTAGTTAGGGAACCTCAAAAGAAACTTACACCAAAGAAGAAACAGACACTGATTACCCCTACATTGGATGATCTACTGAATGAGATAACATAGGAAGGTAATCTAGTAAATATAAACAAATTGTACAATTATTTTAAGGATTCTGACAAAGCAACTATTGAAGAAAGCATTATTTTACATTTGGATATTTACAAGAAAGTTTTGATAGAAGTAATTGATGATTTACCTAATTATTTATACATGAGATTGGAAGCTAAAAGGATATATGTGATGGAATTGAATAAGAAATTTAAATTTGAAGCACTTCTGGTGGTACATCTTGTAAATAGTAAAGAGAAAATTGATGAATTGATATCTGAGGCTAATCGGTTCGTATTTGTCAGTGGACACCAGCAAGTAAGCCTAATGCCTAGGAGAGTTAAGGAAATTGTAGACAACTAGGACATATTTTTTGTTGAGAAGGAAAAGAAAGAGAAAAGAAACAAACCAAAAGTGGACAAGACCTTCAAGGTATATCAGAAAGATAAGGGAAAAGGTAAAGTAGGTGGTGTACCTTCTATAAAAGTAATAGATAACATCCCTCCATTAACTTTAGCATCACCGATACATACAGAAAATCAACTAGATAAGGCAACTGAAGGTATAACTCATGATGATACTAACCCATAGTCTAAAATTCTTTTCATAATGAATGTGGATACACAAGATATAAACATTGTTGTAGATAAGAAATAGGCAGCTGATAGTGAACATATAAAGATCTCTGAGATACCAGCACACACTGTTGACTCTGAGGAAACTGAGATACCAGCACACACTATTGACTCTCAGGAAACTGGGATACCAGCTCAAGCAGAGCAACCAAAAACTAAGAAACCTACAGAGGATAAGACAACTAACATAGAGCAACATGAATCAGGGAAATTGATAGTTGAAGAGGTACTTGTATAGACTGAGAAACCATCAAAGGTAGAGGTACATACTCAGATAGATCCATCGGTAGAAAATATAATTAAAGTGGAAGCAACTTATGGAAATAAAGAGGAAATAGTGAAGGTAATTGGACAAGCATCTGTTGAGACAAAATCCATAGCAGAATCTAGCACATTAGCAAGAGAATTCAAACCGACTAACATCATAGATGTTCTTTTGGATTCTATCAAGAAGATAACAAATTGCAATGCCTTACCATTTTAAGGCAATTGATAACACATTACCTATCTTGAAAATTATTGCACATAACTATCAGATAGAGAACAATAATGATTCTTTAGGTAAACTAGACACATTGTCCAAATTCAATGTTGATAATGTTCTAACTCTAGAAAAGGTGAATGAGGATACCATTAAGGAGAGAATTGACAAAGAGGAAAATATATTCTTTGAGAACACTATAAAGAATTGTACCAATCACTTGGACACACTTTTACTGGTACTTAATTCTACAATTTTGGAGTATAAGGAGTTGTATAGAGAAGCCTGCAAACCTCACTGTTTGACAGAGGACATTGATGAGGAGATTAAAAAGACACAAAAAGAGATTGATGACATAGTGGACAACATGATAGGTTCATCTAAACTTATCTCAGTTTTTGAGCAGGAAATGACAATTTTTTAGGAGAAGTTGGAGAAACTTGAGAAAGAGAAAGCAAGAATAAGGCTGAAGGCCTAGGAACTAAAGAATAAACTTGGTCCAAGGTTAGATAGTCTGATTACTCTGAGAGCTGAACTAACTAAGGCAACAATTCCTCGAGAATGATCACCATAGTAGCAAATGCACTATCTCACCAGTATGATACAAGAGACTGAGGTAACTCTAACTGACAGCAACAAGTTTATGTAGAGTTTGAACCTAGTTTTGGCAGACACCTTTTAGATTGTAACCAACTGGTTACAGACGATAAGGTAGCATATTTGTACTCTTTGATTATTTATGACATCCTTTTTCATTGATGTCAAAGGCAGAGTAGTGGAGAGAAAAATGCATGTACAGAGGAGATCACTTGCTCAGGGGGAGCACATCTTTTTGGATTTCAATTTTGGGATAACAGTTTTGATTTTTCTCATGAGTGTTGCCATCAATGCCAAAGGGGGAGATTGTTGGCATTCTACGCTCTAATGAGAATAGTTAATATATTCATTGATGGCAACCAACTAGCAACCAACCGATATTGGGTTAACAGGATCATCGATAATAGGTTATACACCGGCACCAACAGGTGCTTACAACAGTATTCAGATTTCATCGACAACAAAGCATACTAGCACTCAGGCCGACATATGAAAAGTTTTGTTTATGAGAATTATATTGTAAATATAATTATCTTTTGTAAAGCCGACATGGTATATTGTATAGACTCATATAAGTATGAGATCTCATAGGTCATTCTGAAGGACTAGATATGGTTAAATGAATAAGAAACTATTGTATAAGGTGATATAGTGAACAATGCAGGTTTTGGTTAATGGCTGAGCTTAAACCAGTACTGAACCAAGCATTAGAGATGTAATTTTGAGTAGTGTACTATATTGGATTTTAATTATCCATTTTGTAGTTAGTGAGACTCTTCTGAGTAGTGAGCTCTAGGCTGTTGGCCTTCCTGCATGTGCAGACCCCTATTGTAAGTAGTATTTATTCATACGCCAGTGAGTAAATATTGTGGGTCACAAATCCCACTGAGGTTTTTCCCACACTAGGTTTCCTCACTAAAATATCTTGTATTATGGTGTGTTTCTATGTTGTCTCTACTATTCATTTTTACTGCATTAATTCTTGTTTACTGATACACTATTTTGGGTGGCATAATTTTAAATAAGTTTAAATTTCTAATCAACCAGTTATACATTGATTCACCCCCCCTCTTAGTATCTTTGGGACTGCCATTGAATCTAACACTGACTACCCCAGGTCTATTTTGGGGCATATCTAAACCCACACCCTGGAAAGGTTGGATGTCAAAGTAGTTCACATGTTTTCCTAAAACAAACTCATCATACAACTTTTTGATGAAGTAGAAGGGGACATCAAGATTGTTGTTGGGTGGTTTATCGAAAACCATCCACCGATGATCGTAAAATTTTTTCACAATGCCATCATTTGTGCACCATTTAATATAAACTTTTATTTTTTGGGGGTCTATGGGTTGACTAGTGCGAGGATTCACAAATAATGTGGCGATAGGGTATGTGCAGGATCATGATGTGCCAAAACAGGGCCTTAAGTGACAATGAAATTTTAGAAAATCAGAGTTATGCAACTTGACATGAAAATTTGAATAGGTTGTGAACATTAATTTTTAAAATATGTAAGAAGAGAATATATAGAAAATTGAATGTAATTTCTAAGCTACTAGTTATTTTTTGAAAAAAAAAAAACCTATTTGATGAAAATTTCAAATTTCAATGGAGTGGTACTAAAATTTTAGGAAAAAGATAAGAAGTAGATGTATGTCTGACCACCCTAATCACAACTAAATCATAATATTTTTTTATAATATTTATAATATAATTATAAGACTCATGTCTGGATGTGACATATAATTTTTTATAATTTTTAATAAAGTAAATAATTATTTATGAATTCTTTACTACATCTTTTTTTAGAAATTCAGAAACGCCTACGTCTGACCACCTTAACTTGGTCAAAACCTTATGAATTTTTATTTTTTTTAAATTTCCCTATAGTAGATGAACCATAGGATGTGATGCATGTTTCAGATTCAAAAAAAATTATATTGTTTGAAAGTTATGAGTGTTTTTCAATTAGTCTATCAATCAGGACTATTGTGAGAATTTATTTAGAAAATAAATAATAATTATTTATTAAAGTCAAAATAAGACAAGCCTTATATTGTTGGAAAGCTTAGAACATCATTAAAAAGCCCTTTTCATTTTATCAATTTTGGCTACAAAAAAAGTCATCCACCACCAGTGTAAAGTCTGGAAAATCAAGGAATACTGAAAAAACGCATTTTTTCAATTGACGTTCTAGGCTTGTCACTTCCAAGCCAAATCCCAAAGAATTCCCGAGCCAAAATTTGAAATTTGAAATTTGTACAACAAAAATCGGATATCCGATTTTAATAAGTAAATTCACTAACTAAATTTCCACATAATTAATCTATTGTTTATTAATATATTAATATATAAATATATAATATTTTAATATATTAATTTATAAATAAATTAGTATATGATATTAGGGAGAGGGAGAGGGGGAGTGGGGAGAGAGAGTGAGAGAGAGAGAGAGAGATTAGGGGAGAGAGAGAGATTATGGGTCCTATGGTGTCCTAAGGGATCATATTATGTCCTATGACCCCTTAGGACACCATATAACCCCTTAAGACACCAAATTGTGTCGTTATGGTTCATATTGTATCCTAAGGGGTCATATTGTGTCATATGACCCCTTCAAGTAACCATATGACCCCTTAGGACACAATATGACCCTTTATGACTCTATAAGGTGTTATTATGGGCCATACGACCCCTTATGACCATATGGTGTCGTTAGGGGTCATATGGTGTTCTAAGGTGTCATGGGACACCATATGACCCCTAAGAACAACATATGACCCCTTATGACACCATATTGGGTCATTATGGGTCCTATGGTGTCCTAAGGGGTCATATTGTGTTTTAGGACCCCTTAGGACACCATATGACCCCTTAAGACACCAAATTGTGTTGTTATGGGTCATATTATGTCCTAAGGGATCATATTGTTTCATTTGACCCCTTTCAAACACCATATGACCCCTTGCAGACACCATCTAACCCCTTATGACACAATATGACCACTTATGACACCATATGGTGTCGTTAGGGGTCATATGGTGTCATAAGGGGTCATCAGACACCATATGACACCTAAGGACAACATATGACCCATTATGACACCATATAGTGTTGTTTTGGTGTCGTTAGGGATCATATGGTGTCTTAAGGGATCATGGGACACCATATGAGTCCTAAAGACAACATACGACCCCTTATGACACCATATTGGGTCATTATGGGTCCTATGGTGTCCTAAGGGGTCATATTGTGTCCTACGACCCCTTAGGACACCATATGAGCCTTTAAGACACTAAATTGTGTCGTTATGGGTCATATTGTATCCTAAGGGGTCATATTATGTCATATGACACCTTTAAGACATCATATGACCCCTTAGGACACAATATGACCCCTTACGACTCTATAAATTGTCATTATGGGTCATATGACCCCTTAAGACACCAAATTGTGTCATTATTGGTCATATGGTGTCCTAAGGGGTCATGGGACACTATATTGACCCTAAGAAAAACATACTAACCCTTATGACACCATATTGGGTTGTTATGGATCCTATGGTGTTCTAAGGGGTCATATTGTGTCCTACGAACCCTTAGGACACCATATGACCCCTTAAGATGCACAATTGTGTTGTTATGGGTCATATTGTGTCCTAAGGGGTCATGGGACACTATATGACCCCTAAGGACAACATACGACCCCTTATGACATCATATTGGGTCGTTATGGGTCCTATGGTGTCCTAATGGGTCGTATTGTGTCCTAGGACACCATATGACCCATTAAGACACCAAATTATGTTGTTATGGGTCATATTGTATCCTAAGGGGCAGGGGACACCATATGATCCCTAAGGACATCATATGACCCCTTACGACACTATATTGGTTGGTTATGGGTCCTATGGTGTCCTAAGGAATCATATTGTGTCCTACAACCCCTTAGGACACCATATGACCCCTTAAGACACAAAATTGTGTCATTATGGGTCATATTGTTTCCTAAAGCATCATGGGATACCATATGACCCCTTACGACACCATATTGGGTTGCTATGGGTCCTATGATGTCCTAAGGGTTCATATTATGTCCTACGACCCCTTAGGACACCATATGACCCCTTAAGACATCAAATTATGTTGTTATGGGTTAGATTATGTCCTAAGGGGTCATGGGAAACCATATGACCCCTAAGGACAACATATGACCCCTTATGACACCATATTGGGTCGTTACGGATCCTATGGTGTCTTAAGGGGTCATATTGTGTCTTATGACCCCTTAGGACACCACATGACCCCTTAAGACACCAAATTGTGTCGTTATGGGTCATATTGTGTCCTAAGGGGTCATGGGATACCATATAACCCCTCAAGACAACATATGACACCATATTGGGTCATTAAGGGTCCTATGGTGTCCTAAGGGGTCATATTGTATCCTATGACCCCTTAGGACACCATATGACCCCTTAAGACATCAAATTATGTCCATATTATGTCTTAAGGGGTCTCGAGACACCTTATGACTCCTAAGGACAACATACAACCCCTTATGACACCATATTGGGTCGTTACGAGTCCTATGGTGTCCTAAGGGGTTATATTGTGTCCTTCGACTTGTTAGGGCACCATATGACCCCTTAAGACACCAAATTGTGTTGTTATGGGTTGTATTGTGTCCTAAGGGGTCATGGGATACCATATGACCCCTAAGGACAACATATGACCCCTTATCACACTATTTTAGGTGGTTATGGGTCTTATGGTATCCTCAGGGGTCATATTGTGTCCTACGACCCATTAGGACACCATATGACCCTTTAAGACACCAAATAGTGTCGCTATGGGTCAAATTTTGTCCTAAGGGCTCATGGGTCACTATATGACCCCTAAGGACAACATATGACACCTTATGACACCATATTGGGTCATTATGGATCCTATAGTATCCTAAGGGGTCATATTGTGTCCTACAACCCCTTAAGACACCATATGACCCCTTAAGACACCAAATTGTGTCATTATGGGTCATATTGTGTCCTAAGAGGTCATGGGACACCATAAGACCCCTAAGGACAACATATGACCCCTTAGGACACTATATGACCCCTCCCCTAATCTCTCTCTCTCTCTCTCTCTCTCTCTCTCTCTCTCTCTCTTCCTCTCCCATAATCTCTCTCTCTAAAGTATGAGTAACGAAATTAGATATTGGATTTCATCGGATATCTGATTTCTGTCACTGCCATTAATGTGGCAATAGTAACAAAAAAGGGCGGCAACGGGAAAAAAATTTGGGACCACAAATTTATACATTAATATCAGATATTTGATTTTTGTAAATAAAAAAGACCCTTGTGGGCCATTTTGTGGATTCCAATGGTCCAAAGTCTTCACATTCTATTTTCTATCGACAATCATGGGTTTTTAGATAGGTTGATACAAATTTGTGCTTTTAAGAGATTCTTAAAGTTAAATCTTACATTTTCAATCATTTAGGAGCATCTTTGTGGAGGTAAATGGGGAGTAGTAGTCGTTGGAAGTCTAAACGCAAAAGAAAACTTTCAAATGACCAAATTGAAGTGTATAGAGAAAGAGATAGAGGAGGTCATAGGAGGAGAAGATAAGGTATGTTAAATATTTCTAATGTTACTTCAAGTGAAGAGGAAATTGAATTTGAAAATGTTGAACAAGTCATTGAAAATGAAAATGTAGATTTTGAAAGCAAAAAAAATTAATATGTTGAAAATGTTGAAAGTGATAATGAAAATGCTCAACATGATGTGAGAATGGAAAGTGAAAATTTGGGAGTTGACAATGAAGGTGTCCATAATTTTGGTGTAAATATGATTTTTTTTGACATTGGAGGTGAAAATGTAGAAAATTTTGACATAGGAGGTGAACATGTGAAAATTTTTGATATAGGAGGTGAACATGAGGAAAATTTTGACATTGGAGGTGAAAATGTGGAAAACTTTGACATTGAAGGTGGAATTGCTCAACCAAGTGAACATTATGTAACACCTAATTACTTTAAAAATGAATACCCTCTCATGGATGAAAGACAAATTCCAAATCCAAGACCTTCAAGATCCCCAAAATGGTTACTTGAAATTCATGATAACATTATTGCAAATGTTAAAAGCAAGAGGTCAACAAGAACCATTTGGTTGTGGGCTACACAACTTTTCGACCAAAATTTTAGCAATAAGACATTGACCGAGAAATGAAAACTCTTTGTTCAATTGCTAAAGATGATAAAGATGAGACCATTGCTAAGCAAATTGAAGACTTGTATAAACATGAAGATGGAGAGAAATTATATTATTGCCAAAATTCTATTTGATGCTCTCAATCCTATTGGAAAGTTCATACCAAAGAAAGAGATAAGAGAGCTGCTCGAAGAGTCATTACAACCTCCTTAGTAAGCATGTTTTGAAATTAAGAATCGACAATCGAGACTGCACACTGCATACCAAACATTTCTTGGAATCAATCCAAACAATGTTATACAAATTTTTTTGTCAACTACATCCAACTTTGCAAATATCACAAAGGGCCTTTGAATCTTTGAAGCGATTTTATTGTGTTCCTCTTAAGATTAGTAATACTTGTTGTTGCAAGTACCATGTGGAGTTTTCAATGTACCATGAACTTTTATGCAATATTTGTTCTACAATGCATACTAATGAGATGTTGCAGGAGTGTAGTGCAATGCTATTTCCGAGATCATCAAGAGACTTGCAAGATCTATTTTTATGCCCTATAGATGATGGCTTCTATTTATATAAAAATGATTGTTTGAATGAGAAGTACTCACAATGTGGTGAGTTGTCAAAGTTTTTTTCATGTTTTCATGAGGGCAGAGAACACCAGTTTGGAAATAATTATGTTGAGAAAAAAAGATATGAGATAGTGAAATATACTTTGAAGAGTGGAGCTGAAGGTTCTAGATGCAAAGTAGTCTCAAGAGAAGTGAGTGTTGCTGATTTTATTTTGGATTTTAAGGAAAATGTTTTTTGCAAGTATGCAAGGCACACCCATAGTTCTCAGTGGTTGGATCAATAGTTCAAGATGTGTAAGAACTCTTTCCTGATTGGAACTATTGTATAAGTGGTTGATTTTGTAGAGAACTATACATTGCAACCACAAAATGAGGTACAGTCTCAGTACTATAATTCAATCCAGATTACTATTTTTGTTCACGTTACATATAGGCATGCTCCTAATAGTATAGAAGAGGGCAAGAAGATAATCAGGGAGTATCATTTTTATATGAGTGATGATAGATCACACTCCTCCAAGTATGTGTAACATTATTTCAAGAATTTTTTTGAGCTCTTGCATGAAAAAAACATTGTAATTGATCGACATATCATATGGTCAGATAACTGTATGGGTCAATTCAAGAATGCCCATATGTTTTATTGGTTGAGTAGAATACATGTAGAGAGGCATATACCTCATATTTGGTGTTTTTTTTAGGTAGGGCATGGGAAGGGGGAGCATGGTGGAGCAGGTGCATGTTTGAAGAGAGCTCTAGTTAAGGATTAATTGAGAATTTTAGGTGCAAATTTCTCTGATGCACATTCTATTGTTGATTGGTGTAGTTCAACATTGTCACATGGAGGTACTCTTGATTCAGCAATGACTAGATTCTTTTGGTTGGTTGAGAAGAGCACAGTGGGATACAGATTGGATTATCAAACAATTAAAGATTCTTAAAAGATGAATTCATTTCTCAGCTCAGATGCAAGTACATGGACCATTTGGACATGAGTGTTGGCTTTTTTTTTGTCAAAGTTGTGTTTGGTGTGATTGGGATCAATGCGAGTCAAGTGAGTGGGTTGATATGTGGGTTCCCCAATATCTAACTCCTTTATCTCAAACAATATCCTTATCAAATGATGACATGGAAAGTTCACTTGAGTATGATCGTCTATCAGATCTTGTACAACCAAGACATGTTTTTGCAGTTATTGCATCACAAGGGAATGAAGAGAGATCAAAATATTGGTTGGCATGATGTGTATAGGGAAAATAGAAGCTAACACAACCAGTGATAGATGATGATGGGTTCAATATCCTATAGGTTTAGTTTTTTTATTGTAGGAACTTGGTTGCGAACATACATGATTAGAAAGAATGGCATACCTGCATTTGAAGATTATGAGAGACACAAAACCATTCTAATATATTCACACCTTATTATAGCTACAAATGTCAAGTTTTTGAAGCATCAAGAAAAACCGAAGACCAAAGACCTATGGACAGTGACTACTGCTAATCATGAAGCAATACTAGATACTCTTAAGCAAAGAGATAACCCTTTAGGCATACTTGAGTAGTAGGTCTTTAATGGTGCCTTATTTTTTTTATCATGCATTTCATTTCAAACAATGATCATTAAACCTTAATATTCAAGTTTGATAAATGTATATTAAGGATGTGTTCAAAATGTAGACCTATTGATGAACATTATTTTTTGGCAACACGGTTTTTGCATTCACATAGCAGGTACACTCAATATAATCAGAAGGGACATATTTTTGCAACACGACTTATTATCATGCATTTGATGAGCTTTACAATTTTTGTTATTAGACAACACTATTTGATAATTTTTTATTATATAATTATCACAAAACGTTTATGCTCATGCAAGTCTTTTTTTGATGATACACAATAGCATTGCATTATGATTTTTGCATCAACATAGTGGGTTCTCTTGATATAATTCAAAGGGATGTATTTTTATGGTATATTATGCAACCTTTTCATTTATTATTATGCATTTCAGTTGAAGTGATTATCATAAAGCCTTTATGTTCATCCATGCATTTTATGTGTAGACTAACAATTCTTAAAAATGCAGGTTCATGCTAGATCGTTCACCATTGACTAGTTTACTCTTGGTGATGGTACATATTCCTTTGTGCATTAATGAGATTAAATTTTGTGCATAAAAACTAAGTCAAATGAATGTATTGCTATTTAGAAATGACAATATCTACCATTGTCTTCAACCATGTAGAGTAATGTAGTGAGAAGGACTTTAATCAACATGCGTCTTTCTTCAAAGTTATGCTTGTATACTTTGTAGAGAAACTGGTAGTTTCATAATTATACAATCTTGTACGTCTTAAAAATGTTTCAAATGTTCTATTTATAATTTGACAAAATAATTTGTATTATGTGTTATAATTTGTTTCTTGTAGTACATTCATTCTACATAAAAATGTTGCTTATTTTAGTCTTCATTAATATGTAGGCATTATTGTATGTAAGCTTTTCTCTTCTGACATAAGGATGTTTGATGCAGATGAAGTAGGACATTGTATTTGTATATGGATGTGAATTGATGTAACTTTTTTATGATGATATAAAATTTCCATGAGAAAATTGGTTTAGTTATATTGATGATATACAATGTCCATGAGCAAATTGGTTTAGTTATATTGATGATATACAATGTAACTATACATGAGTACATTCATGTAGTTGTATTGATAATGAAAAAAATCATGTTTGAATATTCCTTCATGGATGTCACATGCAAGTGTAATGGTAATTATGTGTATACAATACATGGAAATATTGACGATCATTATGTGTCTATAGTGTAATGCTTGTTTATCTATATTTTTCATTGAATGAGACTGACAATTCTTTTGCCAACTTTGCAAAAAATGCTGCCCTAATAAAACCTTAGGAAAAATTGAAAAACTAAGATAGGATTTTGTAGGGACCCCTCTCATGGCTTCGTAGGTTCAAAAGGATCATTAATAGGTGCCATAGATTCTGAGTTAGGGCCCATAGAAGTTTGACAATTTTTAGCACTTAGGGTGCTCAAGGGACGACGTCAATAGGGTATGACTCTGAGCGTTTGATAAAGTGGGGGTGGGGGGGGTGGAAATAGGAGAATACATAGGGTAATAATGCCTAACTGGATATGTCGGAGCTGATAGTTCGTTATCATGACGAGAAAAACAAGAAATTGGCGACGCGACAACATTCGATTGACGATTTTTTTCACCAATCGAAAAAATGCTACCCTAATAAAACCTTAGGGAAAATTGAAAAATCAAGATATGATTTTTTAGCTACCCCTCTCATGGCCCTATAGGTTCAAATGGATCATTCATAGGTGCCATGGATTCCAAGTTAGGGCCTATCGAAGTTTGACAATTTTTAGCACTTAGAGTGCTTAAGGGATGATGCTGGTAGGGTATGACCCCGAGTGTTTGATCGAGTTGGGGTGGGGGGGAATAGGAGAATGGATAGGGTAATAATTCCTAGCTGGACAGTTCAGAGCTGGCGGTTCATTACCACAATGAGAAGAATGAGAAATTGGCCACATGACAACATTCGATTGAATGAGACTAATGAATTTTTTGCAACCAAAAAATGTCACCCTATTAAAACCATAGGGAAACATGAAAAACCGAGATAGAATTTTTTAGGGACCTCTATCATGGCCATGTAGGTTCAAACAAATCATTCATAGGTGCCATGGATTATGAGTTAGGGCCCGTCAAAGTTTGATAATTTTTAGCACTTAGGGTGCTCAAGGGACGACGCCGATAGGGTATGACCTTGAGCATTTGATCAAGTGGGGGGGGGGGGAAATAGGAGCATGCATAGGGTAATAATTCCTAACTAGACATGTTAGAGATAATGGCTCATTATCACGATGAGTAGAACAAGAAATTGGCCACGCGACAACATTCGATTGAATGAGACTGATGATTTTTTTGCCAACCGAAAAAGTGCTACCCTAATAAAACCGTAGGGAAAATTGAAAAACTAATATTGAATTTTGTAAGGACCCCTCTTGTGGCCCTGTAGGTTCAAAAAGATTGTTCATAGGTCCCACGGATTCCGAGTTAGGTCTCATCAAATTTTGACAATTTTTAGCACTTAGGGTGCTCAAGGGACGATGTTGGTAGGGTATGACCCCAAATGTTCGACCGAGTGGGAAGGGAAATTATATTGTATTGGTCATTAAATGAATTGTGTTGTATTGTTCATTAAATCAATTGTATTATCCATGAATTGTATTGTTCATTAAATGAATTGTATTGTATTGTGATGGTCTTGAAAAGCACTGAGAGGGGGGGTGAATCAATGACACCAAAATAAGCACAACTTTAAACAATAACTGGTAGATGAACTTAAGTAAGAATTTCAACAAAATACATGCTATCCAAAATGAAATAACAACATCCACATAAAGTAGAACATCCACTATTAGGATTCCCAAAGATACAAAGAGGGGGGGGTGAATCAGTATCTAGCTAGTTTACAAATTTTCTTACCTTATTAAGTAATTTTCATTCCAAAATAATGTACCAGTAAACAAGAATTAATGGAGTAAATATGAACAATAAACACAAAATAGAAAGCACACCATAACACAAGATTTTTAGTGAGGAAACCTGGTGTGGGAAAAACCTCAGTGGGATTTGTGACCCACAATATTCACTCACTAGCCAATGAATGGATATTACTTATAATAGTGTGCCTATACATGCAGGAAGGCCCACTACCTAGAGCTCACTGCTCAAATACAAAAGGAAGTCTCATTGACTTACAAAATGGATTATGAGAATCCAATATAATGTACTTCTACAAAAAGCATTTGCTATGCCAGGTTCAGTACCAGTTGAAGCTCATACAATAACCATAAACCTTACTCCAAAATCTACCTTAATATTCGCTCTACATATTCATCCTATCCTCTCTCTAGAAAATGATATACAAGATCTCATACTTATATATGAGTCTTATTACAATATGCCATGTTGGCCTACAAAAATATATTACAATTAAATACAATATACAATAATCAAAGTCCTGTCGGCTAGGGTGCCAGTAAACATTCTTGTCATTGCCGGTGAACTATCTGTCGATGTAGAGTTTGTCGGTGCCGGTGCCTGTCGGTGCCATAAGATTGCAAGGTTGCCATCAATGAAAATACCTTCAATCACCTACAATTCTCATTGGAGTGTACAATTCCAGCAATCTCCCCCTTTGGCATTGATGGCAACACCCATGAGAAAAATTTAAAATTGTATCCAAAAATTGAAGTCCAAAAATCTTACCAAAACACTGTGCTCCCCCTGAAAAGGTGATCTCTTCTGTTAATCATTTTTCTCTTCTCTACTACTCCCCCTTTGACATCAATAAAAAAGATTGTCAAAATGTCAACTGAGTGCAGTTATTAGCTAGAACCTTGTAACCAGTTGGTTACAATCTGAAATAGGTTCACCAATACCAAATTCAAGCTCTGAGTGAACATGTCATTGTCCTTCAATGCTGATTTTGTTCTCTAAATGGTACCAGTGAGGTGATGCATTTTCTCTTCTGGTGCCTTCTATCTCTGAACAAGTGCCTTTGAGATCTCTTTCCTCAAAGAGATGAGGTTATCTAATTTAGGATTGAGCCTACATTTAAGTTTTTTTTCCTTGCCTTTTATTCTTTCCTTTTCTTTCTCCAACTTCTCAATTTTCTCCTCAAATCTAGTTATCTCCTATTCTATAACTGATAATGGTTCTAATGAACCAATTATATTGTCAGCTATATCATTTATTTCTGTTTGTACTTTGTTGATCTCCTTATCGATATCTACTATCAAAAGATTAGTCTTACATGTATCTCTATATAGTTCCTTAAACTCCATTATTGTTTTATTTAGTGCCAGTAAGAGGGTATCAATGTGTCCCATGCACTTCTTTATTGTTTCATCAAATAATTTATCTTTCTCCTTATCCATTTTCTCTTTAAATGTCTTTTCATTTATTTGATTAACAGTCAATATGTTGTTGGTGATATACTTAGACAATGTGTCTAATTGACTCAAAGAATCTTTATTGTCTACATTGCACTTGGGTGCAATCAATTTAAAAATGGGGATGGTATCATCTATAGCTTTATAGGCCAATGCATTGCAATCTGTGATTTTCTTAAGTGAATCCAATAATACCTCAGTTACATTAGTTGGTTTGAATTTAGTCATGGAAGTACTAGATGATTTTCCAACTACCTTAACAATCTCCATATTGCCAGTGTGAGTAACCACTTTCCTTGCCTCGACCTCTGGTGGGTTAGTTTGTGTCTGAATTTCTATCAGCAAAAGTTTGGGCTTCTTAGCTGTTGTCGGTGGCATTGTCTTTGTATGTACCTATGACTCAACCTTTTTCTCTGTCTGTTTCTTAGTGGGTTTTACTGTGTTCTCTACTGCCCGTTTCTTTGTTTGCACCACTACACTATCCACTACCAGTAATTCAATAGGTTTCTCTTTATTTTCTACAGCCGGTTGCTCTAACTTTGTGCGTTTTGTTGGCATATGGACACTCCAATGAGACATTGTGTGTGATTGAAGGTTTTGTCATTGATGGCAACCTTGCAATCTTATGGCATTGGCAAGACATCATACTGACGAAGTATTACACAGACAAGATAGTGCACTGACATCAACAAGATCACTCTACACTGGCACCGGCACCGGCACCAGCATAGAAGAAAAGATGTATACCGGCATAGAGGCCAACGGGAATTTTGATATGTAATATTTTTTTTATTATTATAAGACGACTTGGAAAATTGTAAAATGACTCTTGTATATAAAGGAGATCATTGTAGACATTTAAAAAGAAGTAATGTAGCGAGCATAAAGAAAATTATTAGGCAGACCTAATGTGCAAATTATAGGTCAAGGGTATATGTAAAGAACACAGTTAGAACCGGTGCTAAATATGGCATTGGAGATGCTATTGTAAAGTAGTACAAGTCATTAGCTTAGTATAATCCTCATGGTAAGTGAATGTGACTTCTCATTGAGTAGTGAGCTCTAAGCAGTTGGCCTTCCTGCATGTGCAGGCCCCTATTGTAAGTAATATTCTCTTATTGGCCAGTGAGTGAATATTGTGGGTCAAAAATCCCACCGAGGTTTTTCCCACACCAAGTTTCCATGGTAAACATCTTGTGTTATGGTGTTGTTTTCATGTGTATGTTTCTAATTCTATTTATTGCATTAATTCTTGCATACCAGTATACTGTTATTTTATGTTCTGCATATTTTAACTTAAGAAATTCCTATCACTGGTTAGATACTAATTCACCCCCCCCTCTCAGTATCTATGGGAATCCTAACAGGTTTCTCACTATTTGCATTAATGGTGTCTGTAACCATATCACTGACCAAGGGATCAACTAATTGTTCTACTTGCTCAACTTGAATCCCAATCTCAATGTTATCACCTGGTGTTTCAACTGCAACATTGTCAGATGGTGGCTTAGTAGCCACATCTTTCTTCACCTCAATGTTCTTGTTATCAACAATAATATTAACCTCCTGAGTATCAATGTTTATTGTGTACATGATTTTTGATTTAGGATTTGTATCCTCATATTGAGTCTCCACATCCTCAGTAGCCGGTGTATCAAAAGTCTGAACCGGTGGAGTAACAGAAGGTGGTGGCAAATTGTTAGTCACTTTTATGTTTGGTAGTCCACCTACCTTGCCTTTTCCCTTATCTTTATCCTTTTGGTATACCTTCAAATCTTTAGGTCTTTTGAGCTCTTCTTATTTCTCCTTCTCCATAAAGAAGATGTCCCACTTATCAGTTGTCTCTTCTGTGATCTCATTAACTCTATGGACCATTATACTTACATGCTGGTGACCACTAGATAATACTATCCTGTTAGCCTCACTTATCAACTCATCAATTTGTTCTATTGATTTCATAGGGTGAACAAGTTCAAGTAGCTTCTCAATTTTTATTTTCTTGTCTAACTCCATAATAGCTAGCCTTTTAGCATCAAGCCGCCTATACAAATCACTAGGTAAATCATCTACCACCTCTATCAAAACTTTCTTATAGATATCTAGGTGTAGGATGATGCTATTTTTTATGCTTTCCTTTTCTTCATTGGTAAATGTATAATACAATTTACTAACATTTGATAAATGTCCATCATTTGTTATTTCATTTAGTAGATTGTCCAAAGGAGGGATAACCTATTTTTCTTTTCTCTTCCTTGGTGTCATTTTCTTTATTGGGGGCCTCATTGCTTGTTGTTTCTACCTTGTTGTCATGGTTTTCTTGGGAGGAGGAGAGGGTACTGGTGAAGGTTTTCTCTTCCTATTTACTCTTTTAAATTCAGCTGGGATATCCCTTTCTGACGAAGTTCCAACCGGTGAGATGTGAGCTTCCGTTTGTAACCCTTCCAAGTCACTTTCTTTAATACTAATGATATTCATTACATTTTCCTTTATCTCTTTAACCTGCTTAGATGCACTTCAGATATATTTCTCCTTTATCTTTCTTTGTTTCAGTGTTTTCACTTCACTTTCAATGGTTTTAGCATAACTAGACACCTTTTCCTCTGGTTCTCTAGGGACTTCAAGTAGGGCTTTGTCATATGTCTCAATAATGTTCACATCAGCCTCATAACTCATCTTTGTCATGCAAATAGTTATAGGAAGCACTAATTCCATCCAGATCTCATCTTTCTTGATTACAAAATAAATTTCTTTTTGATACTTGTCTACAATACTTTGAGGTAACCTTTCCCTAGTCTTCATTTTAGCCTTAAGTGCTTGGAAATACTCAGTTATTTTTTTTTCCCTGTTAGTTCCCATGCTGGTGAAGATATCCAACAATTGTTTACCTATTGGTATGTCATAAACAAAGTCTTTCCTACCTATACCGAGAACTTCTTTTGTAATATATAGCATTAGGCATACAAGAAGATTGCAATATCTGAAAGTAACTTTCTTATCTCCTTTGATTTTCTTCAAATTATCAATTAACTCATCTTTCAACCATTCACATATATCTATTTTAGCATCATTGTTGACCATATCATATGCACTCTTCATATATAGACTAGAAACTGAGTTCAGTCAGTTAGCATGTGTGGTTTTGTATCCTAAGATCATGCTAATGAATCTAACATTGTCATCTTTCACATCATTAACTCTCAGGAATTTGATGTCATAGGTTGCACCAGTTAAAGTCATCACTGTGTTGTTTGAAACTTTCTTGGTCTTATCTGGCCTACTACTGGTGGAAGGTAAGCCAACCACAACCTTAACTACTTCTCTTGTGATCTTATGGATAGAGTTTAACCAAAAGAATTCTCTATGAACTCTACTAAGTACAATCCTCACAACTTCCTTACGGAATTCCAGAATGTCAAGGATTTCCACAAAACCTAGGGTTTCAATAACCTTATGTTCTAGTTTCACAGTTCCATTTTCATCACAAATCACTTTTTTATACATTTTCATGATTTCATCTGAACCTAGTTCCTCAATATGCCAATGTATGTAAATTCTTGGGTCTTCTACATATGCAACTCCTTTAAGGATTTTAGAAAATGCACCTAGGTTATCATCCCATTTTACTACTTTGGGAATGATCTTGAATATGGGCCTAGGGCATTTAACCACTTAAATAACAATAGGGTTTGTAATGAATTTAGGAGCAAAGGAGGAAGCCATTGATAGATACCTTAATCTGCCTTTTAGGTTTGGATGCTTGAAATATTTTGCTTTACTTCTCGCTGAGAATGCCTTCACTCAGGTTTTTCGTGCTCTTAGGAAATTTGAATGCTCGGTGAATAAAAAAGAGCAGAAAACACTGATTTATAATGTCTTTTCCTTCAACTACCATAATAAATGCTTGTCAGTTAAGTGAAACTTAACACATCTTCCAATAAAAAAGAAGTTCATCTTCTCACCATCGACCGAGGGTAAACTTGCATGATTTTCAATTTGATGCCATACCCCCAAAAGGTTTTTGTTCAGTTAGATGAAGAATCTCCTGTCAATGGAGTAATACTCTGTTCTACTGGTGAAGGAATAGTTTCATCAACATTCTAATCTCTCTTTCTAATCATTGTTTTGAAAATGCTTGCTTTACCTCATCAACCTTATCTTTGCCTTTCAAACTGGGTCCTTTGTTATTTGTCGGTGATGCCTTACTTCTACAAAATTTTGCAATATGTCCAATCTTGTTACAAGCATAACATGTCACATTGTTCTTCTGAATAGATTTTCCATATCCTATGGCAATATGTGTTCTACATTGATTAGATAGATGTCCAAATCTTCCACAAACATAACATCTTATATTCATTCTACAGTTTTTTGAATTGTGACCAATTTTGTTGCATTTAGAACAATGACTGGTGGGTGTATTAGTGTTCTAATAGTTTTTAGATCTACAGTGATTTTTTCTATGACCATACTTGTTACAGTTAAAACATTTCCCATTAAATTTGTAAGCATTAGGTTATCTTACCGGTTTGTTGTGATCATGATTATTTGCAGTACCGAAGCTTTCACAAACTTCAAATCCAAGTCCATTAGTGTCTTCATTAGGTTTCTGATTTTTCAGCATATCATCAAGTTCTTCTTAACTTTTCTTGAATTTCTCTTTGTGTTGATTTGCAGTAGCCAACTCATTTTCAAAAAAAAATTTTTGTCTCATAAGTTCAGTTTTATCATGTTCCATGTGAATCAGATCTATCTTCAACATATCATTTTCATGACTGAGTCTTAGAATTTCACTTCCAGCATCATTGAGTCTCCTAGTCAAGTCATCTTCATTCTTATTTCTGTCTTCAATGTCTTTACAAAATCTCATAGTCATGTCTTGCATCTCATTCCTCATAGTACTATTTTCTTGTCTCATCTTTCTTATGAGATCATTAAGAGTTTCCCTTTCATCATCATCATTTTGTATCTTCTCATGAAGTTCTCTTCTTTTGTTTCTAGCAATAGTGAGATTCTCCTGAAGTCCTTGATTGAATTCTTGTGCAGTCTTCAGATCATCTTCAAGTTTGATATTTCTAAAATTTTCTGCATCATAATCTGCAAGAGTTTGTTTCCAATTTCTTTCTTAAGTTTTCTATTTGTACCGAAATCAAAATCTCCCTCAATTTGTTAGTCTTTTGAAAATAGAGGACCAAGATCTGATACCAATTGTTAGGATTCCCAAAGATACTGAGAGGGGGGGTGAATCAGTATCTAATCGGTTTACAAATTTTCTTACCTTATTAAGTAATTTGCATTCCAAAATAATGTACCAGTAAATAAGAATTAATGTAGTAAATATGAACAATAAACACAACATAGAAAGCACACCATAACACAAGATTTTTGGCAAGGAAACCTTGTGTGGGAAAAACCTCGGCTGGATTTGTGACCCACAATATTCACTCACTAGCCAATGAATGGATATTACTTACAATAGTGTGCCTGCACATGCAGGAAGGCCAACTACCTAGAGCTCACTTCTCAAATACAAAAGGAAGTCTCACTGACTTACAAAATGGATTATGAGAATCCAATATAATGTATTGCTACAAAAAGCATCTGCTATGCCAGGTTCAGTACCGGTTGAAGCTCATACAATAACCATAAACCTTACTCCAAAATCTACCTTAATATTCGCTCTACATATTCATCATATCCTCTTTCTACAAAATGATCTACAAGATCTCATACTTATATATGAGTCTTATTACAAATGCCATGTTGTCTTACAAAAAGATATTACAATTAAATACAACATACAATAATCAAAGTCCTATCAGCTAGGGTGTCGATAAACATTCTTGTTGCTGTCGGTGAACTATCTACCAGTGTAGAGTCTGTCGATGTCGGTGCCATAAGATTGCAAGGTTGCCATCAATGACAATACCTTCAATCACCTACAATTCTCATTGGAGTATGCAATGCCAACATCCACCATAACACAAGTGTTAATACGTGGAAAACCCAAATAGGTAAAAACCACAGTGAGATGGAACTCACAAGTTAACTATTTGCAGTAATAGAAAACTAACCGGTTAAGGTCTTACAAAGTGCTTTGCTAGGAGTGAATCTTGTTAGAGATCCCAAGCTGGATTATTAGCTTATACCTTGTTAAGAGTACTACCCTATTAAGAGTAACCTTTCTGGAGGATTTTAGAATCCAAACTAATGGATCACCTTGTTAGAGGATTTGTACAATGAAGCTTGTTAGAGATTACCTGATTAGGGGATTTGATTTTGTTTTAATGATTATAAAACAACAAGAAAGATTTGATTTGTTCTGAGTAGCACAAAACTTGCTTGATCAGATCATTCTAAGTACATTCAACACTGCTCTTCATCTAAAAACTTATCGCTCTTCAACAAAAGATTTCACTCTTTATACATATCAGTATTCTCATAAAAACTCCTCTTCTATATCAATTCTCTCTTTTTAAATGATTCACTAAGATGTCTTTAAATAGACATACAAATCTTATGTTGGTCGTGTTGGTATTTTGGTATGGTTTTGTCATTGATGTCAGCACCTGCTAAATACACCTACTTTGAAGTTCTAGCAACATTCACTGACAATCAGTAAACTATTCAAACAGTCACTAGTATATGGTTAACCGGTAGGATATAATGTTCACCGATACCTGCATTGACATGGAAGACACCTAGTAATGTTGAAGACATCGTGTGGACACCTTTCTTTGAAGTAATAATCATTGGCATATTCTTATTTGCATATTTGCTTTTACCGACAAATAGGTCCAGGTTATCTAGGGTTACACTAGCAGGTTTATCTTTTTCAGATCAGCATGGCACGCTATGTAGATGATTTATTATTATTGTAAATGCATTAAGCTGACATGTTCAATCGGTTATTGCATTGGATATTGTATTATTTGTAAAATGTTTCATTGTAATATCTTGTAGAGCCAACCTAATAAAATTGGTCTTAGGGTATGGTATAAATGTAAGATCTTATTTGTAAGATCAAGTGTGAAATGCGAAAAAGATTTAAGCAAGGATATATGCGAGATCGAGCAGAGATATACACGAAGACATCATTTGAAGGTGAAGTTAGGTTTTTGTAGAAGCATAGCAGCATTACACCGGTATTGAATCCAGCATATGAAGATGCTATTTTGTGCAGTACATTCTCATTGGATTTAACCATCCAACTATAGTCAGTGTGACTCCCATTTGTGTTTGAGCAATGAGCTCTAGGCTGTTGGCCTTTCTGCATGTGCAGACCCCTTTTGTACACTTACTATCTGCAGTAGTAACATCTGATTGTGGGTAAGGTTTCCCACTATGGTTTTTCCCTTACAGGGTTTCCACATACAAATATTTGTGTCATGTGTTGTGGATGACTTCATGTTTATGTTTCATGCATTAATTCTTACCGGTGTAGCAATTTTTTGTTAACACTGTTTACCGTCATACTTAACTGTCTTACCGGTACTAAGCATTAAGTTGGTTAGTATGATTTTAGTTTGAATTTATTAGACAACTAATTCACCCCCCCCCTCTCAGTTGTCCCTGGGATCTACAATTAGTATCAGAGCCTAGTCCTCCTTTTGCATAAGTTTAACAACTTGAGGAGATCCAATATCTACTAATTATTTCAGAAAGGATAGTCCTAAACTTGATGGAACCAACTATGGAATATGGAAAATCAGAATGGAGACACATCTGAATTGCATTGGTAAAGACATCTGGGAAGTTACTAAGAATGGTTATACTGCTACTGTAGCTGGTCAGCCTACTCCTATTACTTTAGCTAAAGATGAAGAAAATGATTGCAAAGCAAGAGAAGCACTCTTGAGCACATTATCAGATCAATAAATCATGGGGTTATCAGATAGATCTACTGGAAAAGCTATTTGGGATCATTTGGAAACACTGAATGAAGGGGATTCCATAGTCAAAATTGCAAAACTTGAAAGCTTCCAAGTCAGGTATGAACATTTGAAAATGGAAGAAGATGAAAGAATTTATGCTTTTATGGAAAGAGTAAATGAAATTGTTTTAGGTATCAAATGTTGTGGAGGAACCTTGAGTGAAGATGAGATTGTTTCAAAAATCTTAAGAGGTTTGCCACCAGCATATAAAATGAAGGTTACTGCTATTAATGAGTTGAGAACAATGCCTAATACATCAGTAACTAGGGATACATTGATTGGAAAACTTTCATCTTTTGAAATTGAGGAATTTGGTCCTATTGCTACTATAAAAACTGATTTGGCCTTCAAAGCATCAACATCATCTGCTCCATCTTTTGATAAATCAGACTGGAGAGCCTTTTATGCAAGAGAACTTGAAGAAACCAGGAAGGAGAATGAAGAGCTTGAAGAACTTGAAGCACTATTTGCAAGAAAAATGCCAAAAGGTCCAATTGGAAGTAAGTATGAAGGTAAAGCACCCTTTAAATGTTTCAACTGTAATAAGATTGGTCATATGGCTTCAAGATGCCCTGATAGACATGCTAGACTAAGAGAAGAAGCTAGAAGGACATACAAACCTAATCCTGAATATCAAAGATACAGATTTAAGAAAACCAAAGATAAATCTTGTTACATTATTGATGAAGGTGTGACTGATGATTCTGATGAAGATTCAGCAGATAATGGATGGGTCTTTATTGCTATAATAGAAGATCAACTAGTACCTATTGCTCAACCGGTAGAACAAGCCCTAGAAACTAAAGTGGAATCAAAGGATGAATGGATTATTGACTTAGGATGCTAACATCACATGACTGGAGACAAAGGTAAATTCTTGAACTTTCAAGAATACAATGGAGGTTTAGTAAGATTCAGAGATGACAAAGCCTGTTCAATCAAAGGTAAGGGTTCAATATCTCTTGATGGTAAACATAACACTGACAATGTTTACTATGTTGAAGGATTAAAACATAATCTTTTAAGTGTTGGTCAGTTAGTTGAGAAAGGTTTTCAGCTATAATTTAAAAATGGAAAATGCAAAATCATGAATAGAACTGGTTTGGAAATTGCAACCGGTAATCAAACTAGAGGTAATATCTTTCATTTGAATAATAGTGAAAAGGCATGCTTAATTGCTCATATAGATGAAAGTTGGCTATGGCATAAAAAACTATGTCATGTAAATTTTGATTGCATGGTAAAAATTAGTACTTCTAAGGCAGTTAGAGATCTACCTAAAATTGTGAAACCTCAGAATACAATTTGCAAGGAATGTCAATTTGGAAAACAAGTTAGAGCTAGTTTCAAAAGTATTCCAGAAAAAACCAATAATGCTCTTGATTTAATCCACACTGATTTATATGGACCGGCTAGAACTAAAAGCTTACAAGGTGATAGATATTTCATGCTAATTATTGGTGATTATTCTAGAATGTGTTGGGTTACTTTTCTCAGAGAAAAGTCAGAAGCACTTGGGAAGTTCAAACTATTCAAAACAATGGTTGAAAATGAAACTGGTAAGAAAATTAAATGTTTAAGATCAGATCAAGGAGGAGAATTCACATCCAGAGATTTTCATACATTCTATGAAGTAAATGGAATCAAAAGATAGTTATTAGCACCTCGGACACCACAACATAATGGAGTTGTTGAAAGAAAAAATAGAACTATTTTGGTTGCAGCAAGAAGTATGCTATCAAAAGCAAATCTACCACATGTATTGGAGAGAGGCAATAAGCACTGTTGTCTATATATTAAACAAAGTTCACATCAAAGGTGAAACCAGTAAGACCCCTCATGAACTATGGTTTGGTAATACTCCTACTCTTAAGTATTTCAGAATTTTTGGAAGTAAATGTTATATTAGAAGAGATGAGTATATTGGCAAGTTTGATCCTAGAAGTGATGAAGGAATATTTCTTGGTTATTCATCTAAGAGTAAAGCTTATAGATGTTTTAATAAAAGACTACAAAAAATTGTTGAGAGTACAAATGTAAAGAATGATGAACAATTCCGAGGAACTTCAAGGTATATAGACTCTGAACCAGTAACAAAAATTATGACAAATGAACCAACAGTAAATCCACCGATACAGAATGATGATCCAGTTACTTCGGTATCATCAAAGGATACCACAGTAATTGAAGAACAACAACAGACTAAGACACCCCGGTATGTAAGACTGAATCATTCTGAAGATCAGATAATTGGAAGCAAATTTAAAGGAGTCATGACAAGAGGAAGATTGGCAAATGAAGAGGTTGTCTTATTTCTCAAATTGAACCATTATCTATCAATGAAGCATGTGAAGATAAATGCTGGATTAAAGCTATGGAAGAAGAATTAGGACAAATTGAGAAAAATAATACTTGGACATTAGTTCCCCGGCCTAAAAATAAAAATGTAATTGGAACAAAATGGGTATTTAAAAAAAAACTCAATGAAGATGGTAAGGTTGTCAAGAATAAAGCAAGACTAGTGTGTAAGGGATATTCTCAGAAAGAGGGAGTTGATTACAATGAAACCTTTGCACCGGTAGCTAGAATTGAGGCAGTTAGATTATTCTTGGCCTTTGTAGCTCACAAGGATTACAAAGTTTATCAAATGGATATTAAATGTGCATTTTTGAATGGAGATCTTGAAGAAGAAGTCTATATTGAACAACCTGATGGATTTTCTTTGAAAGATAACAATGATATGGTTTGCAGATTAAGAAAAGCTCTGTATGGACTAAAACAAGCTCCAAGAGCCTGGTATGCAAGATTTGATAAGTATCTTTTAAAAATTGGTTTTAATAAAGGAAATGCAGATAGCAATTTATATTACAAAGTAACTAATGATGACATCTTGATTATGGAAGTATTTGTTGATGATATAATCTTTGGAGGAGAAGATGGATTATGCAAAGAATTTTCTCTTAAAATGCAACATGAATTTGAAATATCTATGATTGGAGAAATAAAATTCTTTTTAGGATTGTAGATTTTACAGACTAATAAAGGCATATTTTTGAGTCAATCTAAGTACTTGAAAGAACTACTTAAGAAATTTGGGATGGAAAACTCTAAACCGGTAAGCACACCTATGACTACAAATGACAAATTATCTCAAAGGGATGAATCTACACCTGTCAATCCAACTAGATACAACTCTATGATAGGAGGTTTACTATATTTGACACAAACCAGACCTGATATTATGAATGCAGTATGTATAGTTTCTAGATTTCAAAGTAATCCTAGGGAAAATCATGAATCAATAGTAAAAAGAATTTTCTAGTACTTACAAGGCACAACAAATCTTGGATTATGGTATCCTAAAGATGAAAATTTTGATCTATATGCATACATAGATGCAAATTGGGCAGGAGATGTGGATGATAGAAAAAGAACCACTGGAGGAGCATTCTTTCTTGGAAAAATATCAGTTTCTTGGTTAAGTAAGAAACAAAGTTGTACATCTTTATCAACAACAGAATCAGAATATGTTGCAGCAGCAACAAACTATACACAGGTACTTTGGCTTAAGCAAATGCTGAAAGACATAAAGGTAAAATGCAAGAAACCTATAACTATATATTGTGATAACACTGCAACAATTGATATATCTAAGAATCCAGTATTACATTCTAAAACAAAACATGTTTCTATCAAACTAAATTTTCTAAGGGAAAAAGTTGAAGAAAAGGAAATAAAACTGGTTTATGCGAATGCTAAAGAACAGCTTGCAGATATTTTTACAAAACCTTTGCCTAAGGAAACTTTTGAGTATCTCAGAGATTAGCTCGGAGTCTTACCTCCACCGGTAGAGACTTAGATAGTTGATGACTGTCATCAACCGACAAAATTAAATGGACAAATCTTTTATTCTGGTATTTGATGAGGAAGCTACTTCTCAGGGGGAGTAGTTGGTATTTTGTATGAACTTGACCTTTTTGTGACTTTGGCATTTGATGTCAAAGGGGGAGAGATATATGGAAAAACAATAAGGAAAGATATATGGAAAAATGCATTATCTTTTTGAGGAGAGATTGGTATTGAAAATAAATCTTACCGGTTGTGGATGACTTCATGTTTATGTTTCATGCATTAATTCTTACTGGTATAGCAATTTTCTGTTAACACTGTTTACTGGCATACTTAACTATCTTACCAATACTAAGCATGAAGTTGGTTAATATGATTTTAGTTTGGATTTATTAGACAACTGATTCACCCCCCCTCTTAGTTGTCCTCGGGACCTACAGGTCATAGGAACACAATTTCCTAAGTGCAGTGTATCTAGACATTAAAACATAACTCATCACAAAAAATGACCGCCAAACAACTGGTGCTGGTAACTCATCACAAAAATGGATACCGGTTAAAACAATCAATATTGGTTGGAACGAAATATGTGAACTGTTGTCTTGGAATCTTTCGCTTGATCTTCATCTTCAACTTTATCTTCATTTTAATGCCGACTGAATGTAACCACAGGTTATCTCTTAGGCATATACCGGTTGACATAGAGTACCGGTTAGAGATAGACCTTAAACATATTGGTAACAGTGTAAATCAATGAAGTTACATTGGTAGTCAATGTAATCATATGTGTGTGTGAGAGTGTTTCATCAATGACAACAAGTGATGAATACATGATAATCATCATCTAGCCAACATATTGTATTGTTCATTATCCAAACAACACTTACGATGAAATGAAATGAATTGTATTATTCATTAAATAACCATTAGTAATCGTTGTTAATTATAGGATTGAAGATTAAAGATTTTCATCATAGCACCATGCACAAATGAGTAACAATTTATATGATCAAATATCAACTTCTATATATATATAAATATTGAATGATTACAAGTGTATGCCCATACAAAAATATGGCATAAACACCAACTCAAAAAAATGTATGTCCATATAAAAAATATACATGCCAACTAGACATGTGAGCATCCCAAAACTATCTATAACATCCTAAGTTGCTGATGGATCATCAAAATCTATCCTCTTCACCGCACTACTCAGCTCTAAAGGATCTTGCACAAGAAAAAAAAACCACAATTAAGATTAGTTATATTATATAACTCACATTTGAAAAGTTAACATAAAAATGAACTATAACTGAACTATTCTTGTTTACCTCATCTCCACTTTTTCTCTTCGTCTTTGCAAGACTCTTGATATATGTCTTCGGTAGAGGAGGTATGTTTTTAATATTTTCATACACAACCTACATATGTTCACAAACATGACATTGATACAAGTTAGCATATAATTGTCATTGATAATAATAAATTATATCTACTAAGCACAAAATAAAATAAACACACATGTACTCGAGGCATCTCTTCTTCTTCTTCATCTTCAAGTATAGTGGGTGTAGTCAACAAGGATGTGAAGCCAAGAATTAATTATACATATACACAACAAGTATATGAAACTATCAATCTGTGTCTAGATGTGTATAATCACTATAAGTTATTTAAACTATTTATTCAATCATATTTGCATTCAATTACCTTTCCCTTGTGTCCAACTACACTACTAGATCCTAAATCACACAGCTCTGCACTCGTGTTGCTTGTGCCCTACAAGAGTAAAATAAGATATACATGCAAGTTACTAAATAATATAACTACTACCAATATAAATGATGAGCATGTATGTACAATAAAATACAAATGACTAGGTGCAATAATATACGTACTGTCAAGCTATCAAGGCCAAATGAAATGGCTATCAAGGTGCCCTCCTAAGATCTATCTCAACTCCTCCTTGGTCATCAATTGTTAACTAGACCATGTAAATAAAAATTAGTACTTAATATTATCTAGATTATAAATATTCATTTAAAATATATAATAAACTGTGAAAATATAAATCTTACCACTACATCATCAATGTATGATGAAGGAGCCTCTAGCATGCAAGGACTCCCCAAGGTATCCTCTAGTCTATGTCATAACATCTGGTGCATCGTGCATCTCATGCACCTCATAATCGACATTGTGCGTAGGAGGGTCAATAGGTTGTCCAACTCAACCCAAGCATACGTGCCCACACATGACACAACTATAAGGCACACAAATGTGTGGAGTCGAGGAGGATGTGTCAGCACCACCAGATGCACTGCTACCATCAAAATTAGGCTGAGCTACTGACCCAGCCTGAGAAACTAAAAGGCTACTCAAAGAGTGAATAGCCAATATGGTCTGTGATGACGCCTCACAAATGATATCTGGATGTAGCACTAGAGGTGGAAGATCAATAGGAGGAGGGGGGACATATGGGCTCTGGACTACTCTGACTACCCCAGGTCTATTTTGGGGCATACCTAAACCCACACCCTAGAAAGGTTGGATGTCAAAGTAGTTCACATGTTTTCCTAAAACAAACTCAACATAGAATTTTTTGATGAAATAGAAGGGGACATCAAGATTGTTGTTGGGTGTTTTGTTGAAAACCATCGACCAACGATCCCTAAGGTTTTTCCACAATACCATCATTTGTGCATCATTTAATATAAATTTTTATTTTTTGGGGGGTCTACGGGTTGACGAGTGTAGGGATTCACAAACAATGCGGCAATATCAACTTTGGATATCTCGAGATCCTTGATCTCCATATAGGACAAGCCATCCGCATATTGTTTCCTCGTAGAATCTCACCACAAAAGAGAAACATTATTCTCCTCAGTGATGATTTCCATACTCTTTATGATTGATGTGAGGGAATCAAACATTGGGTTCAAGCGAGGGATCCTATGATAGACATTTGCAATTAAATCCTGAATTGAGGGGGGATTTGGCAAGGGCAGGTTTGGTTGTTGTGGTTGTGGTTGATCAATGTTTTTACTATTATCCCCCATTTTTACCTAATTGAATGTAAACAATTAAATTTAGCTAAAAAATTTGAACAATTTTGTATTTGATTTAAAAAAACCTAGTTTTCATGAAAAAAAACCATATTTTCAATGAAAAAACAAACAAACATTTAAACAAAAAAAAAATTGAATGAAAATGATTGAAAACAATAAAAATCCTACTTGTTAATGTATTTTTTAACAAATTTGGGTCAAACAACCGGATATCGAATTCTAAAAAATCACGTAGCCCGTGGGTTAAAAATAACTCACGGGCTATCACAGTCCGTTTATATTGTCTCAAAAAATCGGATACCAATTTTTATACTTAAATTATTTTAAAATTACCTATAAAAATCAAATATCCGATATCTAATTTTCTTAGGTGTTTACCATGCCAAAGTGTACTGACACCCAAGCCAAGCAAAAAGTCAACACAGATTTTCGCGTTTTTAGGCGAGTGGAGAAGGCTATTTTTTCACATCGCCACTTTTTGGCCCCCATGATCTTGCACTAACCCGATAGTGGCTTTGGATATCTCGAGATCCTTGATCTCCTTATAGGATAAGCCATCCACGTATTATTCCCTCATAGAATCTCACCACAAAAGAGTGGCATTGTGCTCCTCAGTGACAGTTTCTATACTCTTTATGATCGACGTGAGGGGATCAAACATTGGGTTCAAGTGAGGGATCCTACGATAGACATTTGCAATCCCCCTCAATTGGTTCAAATTTTTTGCAATTAAATCATGAATTGAGGGGGGTTTGGAAAAAGAGGTTTTGGTTGTTGCAGTTGTGGTTGATCAATGTTTTCACTGTTATCCTGCATTTTTAACCTAATTGAATGTAAACAATTGAATTTAGTTAACAAATTTGAACAATGTTGTATTTGATTTAAAAAAACATAGTTTTCATGAAAAAAAATATTTTGAATGAAAAAACAAATAAACATTAAAAAAAATACAAAAAATTGAATGAAAATGATGAAAACCAATAAAAATCCTACCTTTTAATGGATTTTTTTGCAAATTTGGGTCACAAAATCGGATATCAAGTCCAACCAGATATTAGATTTTTATAATTAAATTATTTTAAAATAACATTATATTATATAATATAATAATATATTATATAATACGTATTATATAATAATATATTATATATTATATAATATATAATATATATTATAATATATAATATATATTATAATATATAATATTATATAATGTATAATGTAATATAATAATATATTATACATTACATATTATATAATATATAATATATAATTATATTATATAATATATTATTATATTATATAATCTAATATTATATTATATATTATGTATCATACAATATATGATATAATATAGTAATATATTATATATTATACAATATGTAATGTATAATATATTATTATATTATATTATATATTATATAATTAATTTTTTTATTTATAATTACCTATAAATACAAGATATCCAATATTCTCAGATATCTGATATATCCGATTAAATCGAATATTTGATTTTATCCGATATCCGATTTGCTTGGGTGTTTACCATGCCAAGGTGTACCGACACCCAGGCCAAGAAAAAGTCAACATGGATTTTCATGTTTTTAGGAGAGTGGAAAAGGCTATTTTTTCACATTGCCACTTTTTGGCTCCCCATGACCCTGCACTAACCCTTGTGCAAAGTATAATAGTATCTAGTCATTATTAGGATAACAATCATGGGTAGCTAAGAAGCATGGATAAATAAATTATGCAACCTATAGATCAATCCATCTCATAACTTGATATCCTCTCACCTTACTCTTCTCTTGATACTGTCAAAAACATCTCTCCTTGATGGTCTCCTTCGAGACCACCCTCACCACATCAACAAAAGAATGATGACCACTCACCTCACTCCTTAACTGTTTGTAGATATCAGCTATAACCTCTGGTGAAAATAAGGTGTGAGTAACTAGGCAGTCCCTCAATATTCACAAACTACAAGAAAATGGATTGGCATGTACTCTTGTACACACCATCAGTTCATGGGTCCTCTAATATGACTCTCAACCTCTGTAACTCACAGTCACTATAGTGAAAGATCATTGCAATATCAGGCAACATAGGATCCTTCTGTGGAGGATCTATATGATCATGTGGCTCTTGATCAGGAACTTATGCAGGTGGATCCTAATTAGGTACATGAACATGGCCCGAATCCTGAGATGCCATCTATCTAGGTAGGTCATAAAGTTACAATAAATACGTAAGCACACACACATGAAGTGCATTCAATTTAAATTAAAAATTAAGATGAGTTAAATTATATATATAGAGAGAGAGAGAGATCATTAATATTGAGCTCATTAAAAATTAAAATGTACACATGTGAATTTCTCGCATAATTCATAGATATATACATGGGTAAGTGCACCAAGTTGTGGTACCAAAAAGGTGCCACTTTTTACCTTTTCATAAAAATGAGTCATTGGCATGAAAAGGTCATTCAAACCTACGAGTTGATGCCCAAGGCAAATCCAACCCAAAGGGTTGGTATTCTCCCAAGCAAACCATTTGGTGAGTGTCAAATATGGTGCTCACCCTATTTGGCACTCGCCAAATGCAAAATTTTCATTTTTCACATTTGGCACTTGCCAAATGTGAAAAGTCAATTTTTTGTATTTGGCAAGTGCCAAATTTGGCGTGCACCAAATGTTCTGCATTGTCCAATGTGAAGTTTTTTGAGTGTGTAGATTTTCAAATCTGGGCACAAGTTGTATCCACCCCTGAAGGAGAATATATACATGAAATATAACATTTAAGTATAGCTCTATAGGACTTATAATGTAGATTCTAGTTTTTAGAGGATCATATAAAATTTTAGATAGTCAAATTTTAGTAATCAACATGCTCCTATTAGCATTCTTTAGCTATGTATCTCACTCTCTTTATCTTCCCCAAACTCTAGACCTATCTCTCTCCCTCTCTTGTCTCTCTCACTTCTCTATCATTGACTCTCTCCCTCTCTCTTCTCTCTCACTCTCTTATTATTTCTCTCCCCTCTCACTCCTTTCTCTTGGTCACTACCTATCCCTTTTATCCTCTCTCTCCCCATATCTAGGGTTGTCCCTCCCTCACTATTCACCTCACTGTCTCTCCCTCCCTATATTATTACCCACCTTTCTCTCCCCCTCTAGGTTTCTCAGTTATCTAATTTCCCACCCTCTAGTTCTCTCCCTCCCTTTCCACCTTTCTCTCCCTTCTCCTTACCTTTATCTATTTATGAACTCTCTCCCTCTCTTCTCTCTCTCTCTCTCCAAACCTATCTAACTTCTCATTCTATAGATCTCTCACTCCCTCCATGTCTACCTCTCTATCCATCTCCTCTTACTCATCTCTTTGTTCTTCTATCTCTTCTATTCTTCCTCCCTCCCCTCTCCAGGTCTCTACCTTCCTTTCTTCCTCTCTCCCTCTCTATCTCCCTATCTCACTCTCTCATCTTCTCTCTTCCTCTCTTACTCTCTATCTTCATTGTCTAGGTCATTACCTCTCCATCCCACCCTCTCTCCCCTCTCTAGGTTTCTCCCTCCCTTCCTCTCCAAATATCTACCTCTATATATAGGTCTTGTTTCCCACCTCTCTTTATCCCCCTCTATCTATCTCACTCCTCTCTGGCCATCTAGGTCTCTCACCTATCTATAGTCCCCCTCTATAGTTCTTTATGTCCCTCTCTATCTCTATCTATCCCTCCTCAACCCTATCCCTTTATGAACTCCCTCCTTTTATATTCCTCCCCTAACCTCTTTATCTCCTCCTTCCATAGGTCTCTCACTCCCTCCATGTCTACCTCTCCATCCATCCCCTCTTACTCCTCTCTTTTTTCTTCTATTTCTTCTCTTCTCCCTCCCTCCCCTCTCTATGTCTCTCCCTTCATTTCTTCCCCTCTCCCTCTCTACCTCCCCATCCATACATACCCCCATATATATCTCACTCCCTCACTTTTTAATTCTCTCTTCCTCTTTTATTATCCCTCTCTACATTCTAGGTCATCAACTCTCTCTCACCTCTCTAGGTTTATCACTTCCTTCTCCACCTATCCACCTTTGCATCATGTCTCATTACTCACCTCTCTCTCCTACAGGAATTCTACACTCTTATGAGAATAGTTGATTTTGTAATTGATGGCAACCAACTAGCAACCAACTAGCAACTAGCTGGAAAGCATCTGACAACCCACCGATAGTTATCGGCATCGGCAATAGACTTCTATATACACCGACATGAACTTCACTGACGACATCAACAATGCATACTGACACTCAAGCCGACATGCAATAAACTTTTGTTTATTGTTTTATAACGTAATTATCTCTTGTAAAAGCTAACATGGCATATTGTAAAAGACTCATATATGTATGAGATCTTATAGGTCATTTTGATATGAGAGGTAGAAGATAGATGAGAAGAATAAGGCAACTTTGTATAAGGTGATATAGTTGACAGGGAAGATTTTGGTTATAGGTTGAGCTTAAACTGGTACTAAACCTCGCATAGTTTATGTTGATTTGAAGCAATACATTGTATTGGATTTTGATAATCCATTTTGTAAGTCAGTGAGAATTCTATTTTGTAGTTGGATAGTGAGCCCTAGGCTATTGGCCTTCCTGCATGCATAGGCCTCTCATTGTAAGTAATATTTATTCATTGGCTAGTGAGTGAATATTGTGGGTCACAAATACCACCAAGATTTTTCCCACACCAAGTTTCCTCGTTAAATATCTTATGTTATGGTGTGTTCTCTATGTTGTCTCTATTATTCTTATTTGCTGCATTAATTCTTATTTACTGATACACTGTTTTGGGATACAAAGTTCTTAATAAGTTTAAATATTATGCTAACCGGTTAGACATTGATTCACCCCCCCCTCTCAGTGTCTTTGGGATTGTCATTGATTCTAACATCTCCCCCCCTCTATCTATCTCATTCCTCTCTCTTGTCATCTAGGTCTCTCGTCTCTCTTTCCCAATATAGTTCTCTCACCTATCTATTTGTCCCCTCTCTAGTTCTCTCCCTCTATCTTCCCCTCTGTCTCCCTCCCATTTACCCCTGTTTATTTTTGAACTCTCTCCTCCTCTTCTCTCTTTTCCCTCACCTCTCTATCTTCTCCTTCCCTAGGTCTTGTAATCCCTCCATGTCTACCTCTCTGTCAATCCCCTCATACTCTTCTCTCTCTTTATTCTTTCATCTCTCCTCTTATCCCTCCCTCCCATTTATAGGAATCTCCATTCTTTTATTCCCCTCTCCCTCTCTATCTACCTCTCCCTCCTTATCCCCATATCTCTCTCCCTTTCCTACTAATTCTTATTCTATCTTTACCATCTACATCATCAACTTTCCATCACACCCTCTCTACCCCTCTCTAGGTTTCTCCCTCATTCCCTCTCAACCTCTCTACATCTCCATCCATATCTCATTACCCAACTCTCTCTATCCTCCTCCATCTATCTCAACTCTCTCTCTCTCTCTCTCTCTCTCTCTCTCTCACCCTATCTAGGTCTCTCATGCCTCTCTCCCCCTCTAGGTATCTTATATCTCTATATAACCCATTTGGGTATGTGGAGGAGCATGGTGGGCCATATGACCCCTTAGGAAACCATTACTATATATCTTAGGAAACCATATGATCTCTTAGGACAACATATGGTGTCGGTACAAGTCATATGGTGTCATTATGGGTCATACAATGTCCTAAGGGATCATATGGTGTTCTATGACCCCTTAGGATACCATATGATCCCTTAGAACACCATATGGGACCTAACGACACCATATGGTGTCCTAAGGGGTCATATGGTGTCCTAAGGGGTAATTTCATGTTTTATGACCCCTAAGAACATCATATGACCCCTTAGGACACCATATGACCCCTAATGACACCATATGACCCCTAACAATGCCATATAGAGTCCTAAGAGGTCATATTGTGTTCTATGACCCCTTATGACACTATATGATCCCTTATGACACCATATGACTCCTAATGAAACCATATAGTGTCATTATAGGTCATATGGTGTCTTAAGGGGTTATATGGTGTTGTTAGGGGTCATATAGTGTCCTAAGGGGTCATATGGTGCCCTAATGGGTCATTGAATACGATATGACCCCTTAGGACAACATATGATCCTTAACACCACCATATGACCCCTAATGACACCATCTTGTGTCTTGAGGGGTCATATGGTGTCACAAGTGGTCATATCATGTGCTAGGATGTCAAAAGGGGTCAGATGGGGTCCTAGGGGGTCATAGAACACCATATGATCTCTTAAGACACCATATGGTGTCGTTAGGGATCATTTGGTATCCTAAGGGGTCATATGGTGTTGCTAGGGGTCATATGGTGTCCTAAGGGTTTATATGGTGTCCTAAGGGGTCATATGGTATTCTATCACCCATTAGGATGCCATATGACCCCTTAGGATATGGTCTCGTTAGGGGTCATATGGTATCTTAAGGGGTCATATGGTGTCATAAGGGCTCATATGATGTTCTATGACCACTTCGGACACCATATGACCCCTAAGAGAACCATATAGTGTCTTGAGGGGTCATATGGTGTCATTAGGGGTCATATGTTGTCATTGGGGATCATATGGTGTCATTAGGGGTCATATTGTGTCCTAAGGGGTCATATGGTGTTCTATGACCCCTAAAAACACCATATGGTGTCCTAAGGGGTCATATGGTGTCCTTAGGGGTCATTTGGTGTTCTATGACCCCTTGAGACACCATATGACCCCTTAGGACATGTCATATGGTGTCATAAGGGTTCATATAGTGTCCTAAGGGGTCATATGGTATTCATGACCCCTTAGGACACCATATGACCCCTCAGGACACCATATGGTGCTCTTAGGGGTCATATGGTGTCCTAAGGGGTCATAGAACATCATATGAGCCCTTATGACACCATATGACCCCTTAAGATACCATATGACCCCTAATGAGACCATATCCTAAGGGGTCATATGGCATCCTAATGGGTGATAGAATACCATATGACCCCTTAGGACACCATATAAACCCTTAGGACACCATATGACCCCTAACAACACCATATGACCCCTTAGGATACCATATGAGCCCTAACGACACCATATGGTGTCTTAAGAGGTCATATGGTGTTCTATGACCCCCTAGGACACCATATGACCCCTTTTGACATCCTAGTACATGACATGACCACTTGTGACACCATATGACCCTTGAAGACACAATATGGTGTCGTTAGGGGTCATATGGTGTCCTAAGGGGTCATATGGTGTCGTTAGGGATCATATGGTGTCTCAAGAGGTCATATGATATTCTATGACCCATTAGGACACCATATGACCCCTTATGACACCATATGACCCCTTAACAACACTGTATGGTGTCATTAGGGGTCATATGGTGTCGTTAGGGGTCATATGATGTTCTATGACCCCTTAGGACACCATATGACACCTAATAAAACCATATGGTATCCTCAGGGGTCATGTGATGTTGTTAGGGGTCATATGGTCTCCTAATGAGTCATATGGTGTTCTATGACCCCTTAGGACACCATATGGTGTCGTGAGGGGTCATATGGTGTCGTATGGGGTCATATGGTATCCTAGGAGGACATAGAACACCATATGATACCTTAGGATACCATACGGTGTTTTTTAGGGGTCATATGGTGTCCTGAGGGCTCATATAGTGTCTCAAGGGGTCATAGATCACTATATGAACTCTTAGGACACCATATGTTGTCATTAGGGGTCATATGGTGTCCTAAGGGGTCATAGAACACCATATGACTCCTTAGGACACCATATGTAATCTTTAGAGATTATATGGTGTTGTATGGGGCAATATGGTGTCATCTAACACCATATGACCCCTTAGGATACCATATGACCCCTAAGGAAATCACATGACTCCTTAGGACACCATGTGACCCCTTAGGATACCATTTGGTGTTGTTAGGGGTCATATTGTGTCCTAAGGGGTTATAGAATACCATATGACCCCATAAGACACCATATAACCTTTAACGATACTACATGACCCCTTAAGACACCATATGGTGTCATTAGAGGGCATATGGTGTCCTAAGGGGTCATAGAACACCATATGACCCCTTAGGACATCATATGACCCTTTAGGAAACCATGTGACCCCTTTGGACATTGTATGGTATTGTTAGGGGTCATATAGTGTCCTAAAGGGTCATAAAAAACCATATGACTCTCTCATTTATCTACCTTACTCTCTTATTCTCTCTCTCAATTCTCTAGGTCACCATCTCTCTCTCTATTCTTAAGTGGTCATATGGTGTCATATGACCCCTTGGGACACCATATGGTGTCATTATGGTTCGTATGGTGTCCTAAGTGGTCATCAGGTGTCTTATGACCCCTTAGGACACCATATGACCCCTTAGGTGTTGTTAGGGGTCATATTATGTCCTAACGGGTTATATGGTGTCCTATGAACCCTTAGGACATCATATGACCCCTTAGGTGTTGTTAGGTGTACTATTGTGTCCTAAGGGGTCATAAGGTGTCCTATGACCCCTTAGGACAACATATGATCCCATAGAACACCATTAGGTGTCGTTAAGAGTCATATAGTATCCTAAGGAGTCATATAGTGTCAGATGATGGACACAATATGGTGTCATTATGGGTCGTATGGTGTGCTAAGGGGTCATATAGTGTTGTATGACCCCTTAGGACACCATATGATGTTGTTATGGGCTATATGGTGTTTTAAGGGTTATATGGTGTCCTATGACCCCCTAAGGGGTTGTTAGAGGTCATATTGTGTCCTATGACCCCTTAGGACACCATATAACCCCTTACGTGTCATTAGGGTTAATATTATGTCCTAAGGGGTCATATGGTATCCTATGACCCCTTAAGACACTATATGACCCCTTAGGTATTGTTAGGGGTCATATTGTGTTCTTATGGGTCATATGGTGTCCTATGACCCCTTAGGGCACCATATAGTATCGATATGGGTCATAGGTGTCCTCAAGGGTCATCTGGTGTCCTATGACCCCTTAGGACACCATATGGTGTTGTTATGGGTTGTATGGTGTCCTATGAGGTCATGTGGTGTCCTATGATACCTTAGGACACCATATGGTATTATTATAGGTTGTATGGTGTCCTATGACCCCTTAGATGTTGTTAAGGGTCATATTGTGTCCTAAGGGGTCATATGACACCTTAGGACACTATATAACCCCTTAGGTGTCATTAGGGGTCATATTATGTCCTAAGGGGTCATATGGTGTCCTATGACCATTTAGGAAACCATATGACCCCTGAGGACATCATATGGTGTCGTTATGGGTTGTATTGTATCCTAAGGGGTCATATGGTGTGCCCTTAGGGTACCATATGACTCCTTAGGTATTGTCAGGGGTCATATTATGTCCTCAGGGGTCATATGGTGTCTTGTGACCCCTTAGGACACCACTCGGTGTCGTTATGGGTCGTATGGTATCATAAGGGTTTATATAGTGTCTTATGAACCCTTAGAACACCATATGACCACTTAGGACACCATATGGTGTCGTTATGGGTCGTATGGTGTGTTAAGGGGTCATATTGTGTTCTATGACCCCTTAGGACACCATATGGTCTCATTATAAGTTGTTTGGTGTAATAAATGGTCATATGGTGTCCCATGACCTCATAAGGGTTTGTTAAGGGTCATAGTGTCCTAAGGGGTCATATTGTGTCCTATGACCCCTTAGGAAACCATATGACCCCTTAGGATAAAATATGACCCCTTAGGATAAAATATGGTGTCGTTATGGGTTGTATGGTGTCCTAAGGGGTCATGTGGTGTCCTATGACCCCTTGGGACACCATATGACCCCTTAGGACGCAATTGTTGAACACAGAGTACCACTGAAAGGGGGGTGAATCAGTGGTTCCTAAGGTTTTCCTTTTCTGATCTAACCTAAGAATATAAATTATTTACTTGATCACTTAAACAGTCAAACTGGTAATACAAGAGAGAAACCCAAAGTGACCATACACACACACAAGTAACTCACAACACCAGATTTATGAGGAAAACCCAAAATGGGAAAAACCTCAGTGAGAAAAGCTATTGAAGACTACTGCTTCAATCCAGCCTCACAGGTAAAACACTGATTTACAAATATTTGGGGTGCCAACCCAAGGAGCACTAACACCTGCACTTTTAGAGCACCAACCCCTACACCAAGCTTCAACTTGGTGATGTATATTGAAATACTATTTGAATACAATTAAGGCTTTTTGTTGCAAATGAATTTTGCAACTCTTGAATCAATTAACTCTTATTATCTTTCTATCCCTTTCACACATAGTCTCTCAATACACTGTGTCACACTAGGATGTTTCCTACTTTGCCACACCTTATCGGTTAGGCTCAACTACCTGACTATGATACTATCAGTAGAATCCTCTTATCGGTTTTCATGCTCACTCATGCTATAACTTGATCAGAACCGCTTCTCAAGTTTTCTCCTTGCTCACTCTCACTTCTCTTTACTACTCTCTCGTCACAACAACATCATCCTTTCTGTCCCTTTCTCTCCTTTCTTATCAGATGATTTCCAACTAAAAAGCAATTCAAATTTTTGATAGTTAGGGTTTCCTCACCATTTACAAGGTAAACCAAATCCAATTAGATCCTACACGTTCTGATCACCTTGATGTCCATTTGTTCATCTCTGTCATTTTTGCACCTTTTAAGACACATTTTCCAGACAAGGGAAACACGATCCATTACATAGATCTAAATCTGTCGAACTACTATTAATATCTCTATTATTTCCTTCTTGAGGTATTCTTTCAATCCGATCTTCTTGCTTCGATCCAAGTGCCAACTAATCCCCTGATCTTGCTCTTTCATTCCTTCTTCCTCGAGCCACAATCAGTTTGATGCAATCCCTTGATTTTCAGTTCCTTCATTAATGGTGAATATCTGTTTCATCGACCTTGTGGATGAATCTTTACCAACCATACCTTACTTGCCACCTTAGCTTCACATGACATCACACTAATCAAGACATGTCCTACCAATACGCAGTTGGTCTGGCAAACACATACCAATAAAACCCTTTGCCAGTAGAGTGTTCTTCTTCTGTTGACTAATATAGCATCCTGTAGCACTTGCACATCTTAACATTCTACCTCTTCATCATTTAACAAGTAACCATCCTCCATGCTCAATCTCCACCAGTTGAAATCAATGACAACTTAGTGCCAAAATGCCAACAATCTCCCACTTTGGAATTGATGTCAACTTCTCATAGTCCACTCCATACCAGTACATTTCTCCCCCTTTGACATAATGACAAAGGGTACTTGCGCACTCCCCCTTTGATCCATACCATGCCCCCCCTGAGCCACATAAACCTTCCTAGGCATATAATACAACTCCCAACTTGTGTCGGAGGTACTCAAACATGCTTACTGGTAGTGGTTTGGTGAAAATGTTTGCTACTTGTTCACCAATAGGAATATAGTACATTCTTACCTCTTTTCCTTCAACCTTCTCTTTGAGGAAGTGGTATTTGATTGCAATGTGTTTTGTTATGGAGTGCATGACCAGATTATTTTCTATGTTGATTGCACTTGAATTTTCACACCAAATGAGAGTGGGATTAGTTATGTCCACTTGGATATCTTTGAGATTCTACTTCATCCAAAGCACCTAAGAGCAACATGTAGCAACAACAATGTACTCAGCTTCAATAGTAGATAGGGAGACTGAGTCTTGCTTCTTTCTATGCCATGAGACCAACCGGTCACCCAAAAAGAATGCACCACCACTTGTGCTCTTTCTATCATCAATGCATCCTACCCAATTGACATCAGTGTATGCTTGCAAAATAAAATTTCCCTATTTAGGATACCACAAACCATTTTTGAGCATTCCTTGTAGATACCTAAATTTTATGCTAACAACATTCATGTGTGACTGCTTTGGTGCAGCTTGAAATTTGGCCACCATGCATACTGCCTGAACAATATCCTATCTTGAAGCAGTTAGATATAGTAGACTGCCTATCATGGATCTGTACAAAGTCTGATCCACTACTGGTGATTCATCATTCTTACTCAATTTTCTTCTAGTCGCCATGGGAGTACTTACTAGTTTGCAATCTTCCAGTTGCAATTTCTTCAACATCTCCTTTGCATACTTGACTTGTGAGATAAAGATTCATTTATCTTTCTATAGTATCTGCAAGCCAAGGAAGTAAGTCAATTCACCAAGCATTGACATCTCAAATTCTAACTGCATCTGATCTGAAAACTCTTTGCAGAGGGTATCCTTGTTGCCACCAAAGATGATGTCATCTACATACACAACCACAATAATCATGTGATTCCCATCTTTCCTTATGTACAAATTGCTATCAGCACTTCCCTTTTTGAATCCCTGCTCCTTTAGATACAGATCCAATCTTGAGTACCATGCTCTGGGGGCTTGCTTTAAACCATACAAAGCTTTCTTTAACTCACATACAAATGTCTCATCATCATGCAACATAAATCCTTCTGGTTGCTCCATGTATACTTCTTCTAAATTTCCATTTAGAAAAGAATATTTTACATCCATTTGGTACACTTTGTAGCCCTTATAGGTAGAGTAAGCTAGAAAAATCCTAATTTCTTCTAATCTAGCCACTGATGCAAATGTTTATTCAAAGTCAATCCCTTCTACCTAAGAGTATCCTTTGCATACTAGTCTAGCTTTGTGCCTCACAACCTTACCTTCTTCATTCATTTTGTTCTGGTAGACCCACTTTGTGCCAATGATGTTCTTGTCTTCCGGTATGGGGACTAATTCCCAAGTCTTGTTCTTCTCAATCTGGTGCATTTCTTCTTCTATGGCATCCATCCATTCTTGTCTCTTTCTAGCCTCAATGAAGTTTTTGGGTTCAACTTCAGTAATGAGGCATAGGCTAACTTGTTCATTATTTCGGGCAAGTCTTCTTCTAGTCTTCACACCATCACTCTTATTTCCCAAAATTTTCTCTTCTGGATGAGTCAACTGTACATATTGATTGGGAACCTTCTAAGGTGCTACCTCTGGTTCAGTGTTAGACTAAACTTCATTATTTTCATCATCAGAGTCATCATACTGGTTAATGTGTGTTTGACATCCTTTGTGCATATCCTCATAAACTCTTACATGCACACTTTCAACAATTCTTCTTAGTCTTTTATTGTAGCATTTGTAGGTTTTGCTATTAAATGAGTAACCAAGGAAGATCCCTTCATCACTTCTAGAGTCAAAGCTTCCCAAACCATCCATATCTTTCTTAATGAAGCACTTTCTTTCAAAGACTTTGAAATATTTGACTGAGGGCTTCTAGTCATACCATAATTCATAAGGTGCCATCTTGTTCTTTGTTCTTAACTGAACCCAGTTCAAGGTGTATGCAGCAGTATGAACGACTTCTTTCCAATAGGTATCTGGCAAATTGGCCTCATTCAACATAGTTCTGGCCATCTCCTTGATTGTCCTATTCTTCCTTTCTACCACACCATTTTGTTGTGGTGTTCTACGAGTAGAGTATTGTCTTCTAATTCCATGTTTTTCACAATAATCTTCAAATTCATTTGATGTGAACTCTCCACCCCTATTTGATCTTAGACATTTTAATTTGTACCCACTTTCCTTTTCCACCATCTTCCAAAAGATTTGGAATCTTTCAAATGATTGTGATTTATCTTGCAGAAAGGTGACCCATGTCATCCTTGAGTAGTCATCAATGAAGAGCATAAAGTATATTTCACCAGCAAGTGCTCTTATCTAGTTGGACCACACAGATCTATATGCACAATTTCAAGTGGCTTTGAGGTGTTGTGCTCCTTTGTCCTGAAACTTACTCGTGTTTGCTTTCCTTTTACACATTCATCACAAAATGTGTTTATTGGCTTGATGATGGGTGGAATATTCCTCACACCCCTTTTTGCTTACTACAACTAAGTTATCAAAATTTATGTGGCCTAATCTTCTATGCCACAACCAACTTTCATCTACTTGTCCTAACATACATTGGGACTCATAGCATTCCTTCATATTATAAGCATTTCCATCAGTTCTCTTTCCTTCTGCCACAATTTTACCGGTACTATCTTTCTTTATCTGACAACTGGTTGAGTCAAAGGTGAATTTGTAACCTTTGTCACACATCTGACTCACACTCAATAGATTATGTTTGAGGCCTTCCACATAATATACATCATGTGCCTTCATTTTTCCATCAATGCTTAGTGTTCTTTTTCCCTTTATTTTGATGGAGGAATTGTCTCCAAACCTTACCAACCCACCATTCCAATCTTCAAGATTAATGAATTTTCTTTTGTCATCAGTCATATGGTTTGAGAAACCACTATCTACCACCCATAGATTTTTGCTTTCAGCATGCAAGGTAGTCTGCACTATGAGACTTGATTCTGCCTTTTCCTTTTCTTTCTCAACCCAGACCAGTTTGGTTTCCTTCTTCTTGTCAGTTGTTGTATTCTGCTCAGGTTCAGATACCAGTCTTTGATAAGGATTTTCCTTCACTTTCTTGATCTTCTTGTTTTTTCATAATTTGGCTATGTCCAAATTCTTGACAATTATAGCATTTTATGTTTTCAATAAAGGAAGCATCCTTAAAGATTTTGTAGGATATTGATTGGTTTTTTCTACAATCAAAACTCTTATGTCCATATCCATTGCACTGTTAGCAAACAAAATTTGTATCTTAGAGTGCATTAAATGGATTTCTACTTTCAAAATTCATAGAAGCCTTATTTTTTAACCTACAGTCGCTATTATGTGCCCAAATTTATTACACCGGTAACAATAACCATGAAAATTTGATACATATCAGTCATGTTGTCTTGGTCCTGAATGGAAGTGCCTCATTGGGGGTCTTCCATTCATGTTGTTGAATTTGGTGAATCCTTTTCGGTCAATCTTGGCATTCCTCCTTGGATCTGCAAATTTGTGCATGAAATGTAACCTTCGGTTCATTTCTGTATATCGGTTTGGATGTCGATTTCCAACAGCATCAGCATATGTCTTTTTGTCAATTTCCTTACCTATAGTGAATGTCTTCTTTTCTTCACCTTCAATTGAAGAAGTGAACATTATCTATTTGTCAGATTTACCTTTGTAGGTTGAACCTTGACCAACTTCAAAGTCTAAGCCACTTGTGTCTTTGGATTGCTTTTGTTTGCTTAACATCTTATCCAAAGCTTCAGTGTTGCCTTCATACTTGCTTCTTATTTTTATTTCTTCCTTGCTTTCTTCAAGATCCTTTCTGAGCTTTATTATTTTCACTTCCATCTCTTGATGCTCCTTTTCTTTCTTTTTCAAATCAATGGCTTTAGCTTCACCAATCCTCTTAGTTTCTTCTAGCTGCAGCTTCAAGTCAAATATGATTTGACTGGTTTCTTCTAGAGACTGCTTCAACAGATCTTGTTCATCTACTGCAACAAGCTTAACTCTCTTGAGTTATCTTCTTGTTTTTCTTAATTCTTCAAGTGCACTGATAAGTTCACTCTCCAAATCCACTTCAACCTCAACATCTTCTTCTTCCTCATCTTCAACAATAGGTCTGTCAAATGCCATGAAAAGATTTACTTTTTTGTGGTTCTCATGGTCATCATCTTCTGATGCATCCTCGTCATCTATTGTGTCATCCTCAATGGTGTATAAGTTGTTTTGGTTCTGGTAGTCTCTTATTCCCTACTAGTAGTCATTCCCTTTCTATCTTTGCTGATGGATCTTCTGAACTCTCTTGACTCATATCCATCGATTTCTTTGTGAGGACAACTTGAAGCGAAGTGTCCTACCTTCCCACAGTTGAAGAACTTAAGAGGTATCTTTCCTTTGTATCGGCCTGATCCTCTTTTGATCTTCCTAACAAAGTTTTCTACTTCAGAATCAGAGTCTTCACTAGATTCTTTATGAGTAACAAATTCTTTCCCCTTTTTGGTGGTGTTGAAAGCAACTTCTTTTCTTGAAGAAGTCTCACCGGTTGTTCTCATCTCATAGGCTATTAGGGAACCAAATACTTCATCCATAGTAAAAGTTTTAAGATCCTTGGTTTCTTATATAGCTGAAACCTTAGTATCATATTTGGGAGTGAGAGATCTAAGTATCTTTTTGACAAGAATTTCATCTGCAATCTCTTCATCAAGTCCTCTAATAGTATTCATAGTTTCATCAAATCTATGAATGTAATCTACAATTTTTTCATCATCTTTCATTTTGATGTTTTCAAGTTGGCTCCTTAGAGTTTGTAGCTTGGATTCCTTGACCTTTGCATTCCCTCAAATAACCTCTGCAATTTGTCCCATGTCTCCTTTTCTGAAACACAGTGCATGATTTTGACAAATTCATTATCGAACAACCCACTCAAGATGGCATGTTTATCCTTTGCATTATTTTCATACTCTTTCTTTGCATCCAGATCAGTGGGAGGAGTATTAGGAATGACATACCTAGTATTGACTGACATCCATACATCAAAGCCAAGAGAAGAGATATATGTCTCCATTCTTCTTCTCCAGAAGGCATAGTTAGATCCATCAGACATGGGGGCTTTTGAGGAAGCAGACTAACTTCTTTCCATTGTGCTCAAAGTCCAGAATCTACCCAAGGTTTAGAGATAACCAAGAACTCAACTTTGATACCAATTGTTGAACATAGAGTACCATTGAGAGGGGGGTCAATCAGTGGTTCCTAAGTTTTTCCTTTTCTGATCTAACTTGAGAATATCAATTATGTACTTAATCACTTAAACAGTCAAAATGGTAATGCAAGAAAGAAAGCCAAAGTGACCATACACACACATGTAACTCACAACACAAGATTAATGAGGAAAACCCAAAATGGGAAAAACCTCAGTGAGAAAAGTTGTTGAAGACTACTACTTCAATCTAGCCTCATAGGTAAAACACTGATTTACAAAGATTTTGGGCACCAACCCAAGGAGCACTAACCCCTACACTTTTAGGTCACCAACCCAAGGAGCACCAACCCCTACACCAAGCTTCAACTTGGTGATGTATATTGAAATGCCATTTGAATACAATTAAATCTTCTTGTTGCAAATGAATTCTACAACTCTTGAATCAATTAACTCTTGTTATCTTTCTCTCCCTTTCACACACAATCTCTCAATACATTGTGTCACACTAGGATGCTACCTGCTTTGCCACACCTTACCAGTTAGGCTCAACTGCCTGACTATGATACTGCCAGTAGAATCCTCTTACCAGTTTGCTTGCTCACTCACACTATAACTTGATCAAAAGCCCTTCTCAAGTTTTCTCCTTGCTCACTCTCACTTCTCTTTACTGCTCTCTCTTCACAACAACATCATCCTTTCTGTCCGTTGCTCCCCTTTCTTATCAAATGGTTTCCCTCCAAAAATCAATTCAAAGTTTTGATGGTTAGGGTTTCCTCACCATCTACGAGGCAAACCAGATACAATCAGATCCTGCATGATCTGATCACCTTGATGTCCATTTGTTCATCTTCATCATTTCCATGCGTTTTAAGACACATTTTCTAGACAAGGGAAACATGATCCATTATATAGATCTACATTTGTCAAACTACTATTAATACCTCTATTTTTTCCTTCTTGAGGTATTCTTTCAATCCGATCTTCTTGCTTTGATCCAGGCACCAACTACTCCCCCAATCTTCCTCTGTCATTCCTTCTTCCTTGAGCCGCAATCAATCTGATGCAATCCCTTGATTTTAGGTTCCTTCATTAATGGTGTATATTTGCTTCATCGACCCTATGGATGAAGCTTCACCAACCACACCCTACTTGCCACCTCAGCTTCACATAGAATCACATTGATCAAGATGCATCCTACTAATACATAGTCGGTTCGGAAAACACATATGGATAAAAACCTTTTCCAGTAGAGTGTTCTTCTTCTGTTGATAGTTATAGCATCCTATATTAGTTACACATCTTAACATTCTACCTCTTCATCATTTAACAAGCAACCATCCTCCATGTTCAATCTCCACCGGTTGATATCAATGACAACTTAGTGCCAAAATGCCAACAACAATATGGTGCCATTATGGTTCATATGGTGTCTTAAGGGGTAATATGGTGTCCTATGTCCCCTTAGGACACCATATGACCCCTTGGGTGTTGTTAGGGATCATATTGTGTCCTAACGGGTCATATGGTGTGTTATGACCCCTTAGGACACCTTATATTGTCATTATGGGTCGTACGGTGTCCCAACGGGTCATATGGTGTCCTAAGGGATCATAGGACACCATAGGACCACACTGACACCATATGGTGTACTAGGGGGTCATATGGTTTCCTAAGGGGTCATAGGACACTATACAAACCATACCGACACCATATGGTGTACTAAGGGGTCATAGGAAACCATATGACCCCTAACAACACCTGAAGGGTCATATGGTGTCCTATGACCCATTAGGACACCATATGGTGTCATTATGAGTCGTATGGTGTCCTAAGGGGTCATATGGTGTCGTTATGGGTTGTATGGTAACCTAAGAGGTCATATGGTGTCCTATGACCCCTTAGGAAACCATATGACCCCTTAGGTATCATTAGGGGTCATATTATGTCCTAAGGGGTCATATGGTGTCCTATGACCCCTTAGGACACCATATGGTGTTGTTATGGGTCGTATGGTGTCCTAAGGGGTAATATGGTGTCCTATGACCCATTAGGACACCATATGACCCATTATGTGTCGTTAGGGGTCATAATATACAGGGAAAGAGAGATGAGAGACCTTGATGACAAGAGAGAGGATTGAGATAGATAGAGGGGGGAGAGAGAGGTGAGTAATGAGACTTGATGTAGAGGTAGATAGGTGGAGAAGAAGGAAGTGAGAAACCTAGAGAGGGGATAGAGAAAGTTGATAACATAGAATGTAGAGAGAGAATACAAGAGAAAGAGAGAATAAAAAGGTGGGGGAGTGAGATATATATGGGGGTATGTATGGATGGGTAGATAGAGAGGGAGAGGGGAAGAAAGGAAGAGATATACCTAGAGAGGGGAGGGAGGGAGAAGATAAGAGATAAAAGAAAAAAGAGAGTAAGAGGGGATGGATTGAGATGAAGACATGAAGTGACAAAGCTATGGAAGGACGAGATAAAGAGGTTAGGGGAGGAAGAGAAGAGGAGGGAGTTCATAAAGGGATAGGGTTAAGGAGGAGGGAGAGAGATAACTATAGAGGGGACATATAGATAGGTGAGAGACCTAGATTGTGAGAGAGGAGTGAGATAGATAGAGGTGGATAAAGAGAGGTGGGTAACGAGACCTATATGCAAAGGTAGATAGGTGGAGAGGAAGGGAGGGAGAAACCTAGAGAGGGGAGACAGGGTGGGTTAGAGAGTTAATTAAATAGATAATGAAGATAGAGAGTAAGAGAGGAAGAGAGATAATGAGAGAGTGGGGGAAAGAGATATAAATGGAGAAGGGAAGAAAGGAAGGGAGAGATATAGAGAGGGAAGGGAGAGAGAAGAGAAGAGATAGAAGAACAAAGAGCTGAGTAAGAGGGGATGGATGGAGAGGTAGAAATGGAGCGAGTGAGATACCTAGAGAATGAGGAGATGGATCTAGGTTTGGAGAGAGAGAAGAGAGGGAGAGTGTTCATAAATAGATAGGGGAAAGGGAAAGGGAGAGAAAGGTGGAGAGAGAGGGAGAGAACTAGAGGATGGACAATTAGATAAGTGAGAAAAATAGAGGGGGAGAGAGAGGTGGGTAATAATATAGGGAGGGAAGGAAAGCCCTAGATATGGGGAGAAAGAGGATAGAAGGGATTGGTAGTGAACAAGAGAAATGAGTGGGAGGAGAGAGAAATAATAAGAGAGTGAGAGAGAAGAAAGAGGAAGGGAGTCAAGGATATAAATTAGGGCACAAGGAAGGGATTAAAGGTAGAGAGGGTGGGATATACCTAGAGAGGGGAGAGAAAAGTAAGAGAGATAAGAGAGGGAGAGAGATAGGTGTAGAGTTTAGGGAAGATAAAGATAGTGAGATATAGATCTAAAGAATGCTAATAGGAACATGTTGATTACTAAAATTTGACTAAGTATAAAATTAAATATGATCCTATAAAAACTAGAATCTACATTATAACTCCTATATAGTTGAAACCACCCTCAAACATCCTACCAATATATACATGAAATATAACTTAAAGTGAATTATACTTAAATGTTATATTTCGTGTATATATTCTCCTCTCAGGATGGGTATAACTTGTGCCCAGGTTGAAAAATTTGCATCAAAAAACCTTCAAATTGGACAATGCAGGACATGTGGCACGTGCCAAATTTGGCTCTCATCAAATGAAAAAAGTTGACTTTTCTCATTTGGCACACGCCAAATTTGGCGCACGCAAAATGGGAAAAGTCAATTTTTTTCATTTGGCGAGTGCCATATTATGGTCTGCATTGGAAACCACCAAACCTTTGGGTTGGATTGTACGTGGGCATCTAACCCAAAGGGTTGGATGACCATTTTAGACTTGAGACGTGTTTTTAAAAGAAGATTAGAAAATTTTCACATATTTTTGGTCGTGCTCTCCATCAGGTTTGCACATGTTTCAATAAAACTTTAAAAAACACCATAGAGACCTCAATCTCTCTCTTCGCTATCCAAGCATGCAATTATTTTCACATTTTGATTTTGTTAAGGATTTCATCTATAATTTCTTTTGTTAGCGTGTCCGTTTTTGGTCAAAAACCAACATGCACTATTTTGGGTATAGTATTTTACACGTTCATCGGATTTTGAAGAAACTTACATTTTTAGAAACTAGACTCCATTATACACAATTTAAAAAAAATAAAATTATTTTTGATTAGTTATCAATGATTTTAGGGGGGAGCATGCTCAATTTTTTTTTTTTTCAGTATGTGTGCACTTCAAAAATTAGTAAAAAATCATATACTCACTAAAAAATTAGCTGAAAAATTTGGCATAAACTATAAGGTGTTAGATAATTTCTCACTAAAGTGATTTTAAAAATTCAAAAAAAAGGTTAACATTTTAGGGGGGCCAGAACAGACACTATGTTATGTTTTTTGCATAAAAATAGGACCACTTTTTGTGGCCCCCCTTTTTGAAGCCCTTAATCTCCACCATTTTCAAATCAAATTAGTAGTTTAGAAAGTAGACTCGAAGCACTTTGACTCTTGTTCTTGTTGCATCTTTAAATTTGGAGTGTAACTATTTTCAATTTATCATTGAAGTTCAGACTTTGTTGATTTTAGAAAAAACTGGCATCTTAAGACCCCCTTTTGGTACCACAATGTGGTGCACATACCCACATTGAAAGTTCTTGAATAATTCAAATTTAAATAAATAATTTTGAAGAGAGTGAGAGGGAGATTGAATTGAAAATATACAAATTTATCTATATATCACATACATACATTTTAAATTATTAAAACAATAATGAGAGAGAGAGAGGGAGATCATTTTCATGACACAGAGAGAGATATAATTAATTTTAGAGAGAGAAAGAGAGAGAGATCATTATTGAGATATATACATTTACTAAATTAAAACATAATTTTTAAAAATTAAAACACATGTTGAGCAAATTAAGGGAAGAAAGCTTGAAAGACTAAATCACATGTGTACATGTATATAATAATTAAAACACATGTTGAGAAATTTAAGGGACTTGAGAGAAAAAGACTAAATCAAAATGTGATAAGTATGTGGTCAAAATGGGTCATAATCAAGTACATTATAAACATTCTAGGATGTTATAAGGGATCATAAGTGGTCATAAGGGGTCACGTACATGTGTTAACATACATGCATGACCCCTTAGGACCACATATGACCCCTTAGGACAGTATGTGATGGACTAACCTAGGTATGTCGTACACACTAGGATTTAATAAGGGATCATACGTGGCTCTAAGGGGTCACACATGTGTTAGAACACATGTCTAGGCCCTTAGGACCACATATGACCCCTTAGGACACTATGTGATCTTAAGGGGTATGTCGTACACACTAGGATGTTATAAGGGTTCATATGTAGTCCTAAGGGGTCACGTGTGTGTTTAAATATACGCGTGACCCCTTATGACCATATATGACCCCTTACGACACTATGTGATCCTAAGGGACCTATGTTGTACACACTAGGATGTTATAAGGGGTCATATGTGGTTGTAAGGGGTCACACATATGTTAGAACGCACGTGTGACCCCTTAGGACCACATATGACCCTTTAGGACACTATGTGATCCCAAGGGGTATGTTGTATACTCTAGGATGTTATAAGGTGTCATATGTGGTCCTAAGGGGTCGTATGTATGTGTTAAAACATGCTTGATGGGCCAAGTAGGACCACATATGACCCCTTATGACACTATGTGATAGACTAAGGGTTATGTCATATGTGCATTAGGATTTAATAAGGGGTCATATGTGGCTCTAAGGGGTCACACATGTGTTAGAACACATGTGGGAGACCCCTTAGGAAACTATATGATCCTAAGGGGTACATGTTGTATACACTAGGATGTTATAAGGGGTCATATGTGGTCCTGAGGGGTCACAAATGTGTGAGATCCTAATGACCACATATCACCTCTTAGGACACTGTGATGGACTAAGCAGTATGTCATACACACTAGGATTTTATAAAGGGTCATATGTGGTCCTAAGGGGTCATGCACGTGTTAGAACATATGTGTGACCCCTTATGACCATATATAACCCCTTAGGACACTACATGTGATCCTAAGGGGTACATGTCATACACACTAGGATGTTATAAGGTGTCATATGTGGTCCTAAGGGGTCACACATGTGTTAACACATGCATGACCCCTTAGGACCCCATATGACCCCTTAGGACACTATGTGTATTTCATACACACTAGATGTTATAAGGGGTCATATGTGGTCCTAAGGGGTCACACATGTGTTAGAACACATGCATGATCCCTTAGGACCACATATGACCCCTTAGGACACTATGTGATCCTAAGGGGTATGTCGTACACACTAGGATGTTATAAGGGGTCATATGTGGTCGTAAGGGGTCACAAATGTGTTAGAACACATGCCTAACCCCTTATGACCACATATGACCCTTTAGGACCACATATGACCCCTTAGGACACTATGTGATCCTAAGGGGTATGTTCTACACACTAGGATGTTATAAGGGGTCATATGTGGTTGTAAGGGGTCATGCATATGTTAGAAGACATGGATGACCCCTTAGGACCACATATGACCCCTTAGGAGACTATGTGATCCTAAGGGGTATGTTATACACTCTAGGATGTTATAAGGGGTCATATGTGGTCCTAAGGGGTCACACATGTGTTAACACATGCAGGACCCCTTAGGACAACATATGAACCCTTAGGACATTATGTGATCCTCTATGATCCTATGGGGACATATAGTGTTGTCAGAGGCATATGTGGTCTTAAGGGGTCATGTTGTGTGTGTAATAGGATGTGAAAATGGGTCATAGAGGTTTTTTTAATTTAAATTTATTTTTTTATTTTTCTAACGTTTTAATTTATTATATTTAGTTTTCTAATTTTTTCATAACATTTTTTTGTAAAAGTTGAAAAAAATAATACATGTACAATTATTTAATTAAAAAAAATTGACATTAAATCAAAACATTAATTTAATTTTTCTAACATTTTTCTAAGTTTTGATTTTGCTAATGTTTTCCTAAAAAATTTTAAACATTTTTCTAAGTTTTAAAATTTTAGTATAGATATGTTTTCTAAGTTTTTGTTAACTTTTTTCTAAAATCGTGAAAAAAACAATAAATATACAAATATTTGATTAAAAAAATAAATTAACAAACAAATTATTTACTAATTTTAAAATAAATTTAATAAAAAAATATTATTAAACAAATAAAAGGTTATTTTGTGCACCTGAAATAATGTAGGTCGAAAGCTAAAAGATGAGAAGCATTGGCTGCTGCTATCAAGGTATGGTGACATAATGCTGACATGGGGTTGGCTCTTACACCCTCTCCATAGTAAACTCCAAACTTGAAAATGATAGTTTAACTGTCATTTTCGACTTTTATAGAGATTTGAAAAAAATTAATAAAATTAATGGGTTCAATTGAACCCTATAAAATAAATATTTTATAGGGTTTGATCGAACCCAGATCTGATGGTGGTTCACTCAAACACTCCTAGTTCATTTGAACCCACACAAGATTTTTTTCCCCACCTCTGCCAATTTTTTTTGTTGGCAAAAGTAGGAACCATTATTGGGAGTTTACACTGCTAAAGTTGGGGTGCTTGCACCAAAACTTATATACAAGGGTATATACTGAGCACTCTCTATATATTTGAAGATATCAGTAAAAAAGGTCTTCAAAAATCCTAAGTGGGTATCCCACCCATTCTTCAAGTTATCCAAGGCTATAATAAAGACACTAAAAACATAGGCATAAATCTCCACATCCTTCAATTCAGACAAAATAGGTTGAGCCATTGTCTTCAAGCAATCAACTTTATTGATTAACATGTTGTCCATCCAAGGAGCAATAAGGTTCCAAAGTTTGCCGACCTGCCTCATAATTCTCTCCTTTTCTAAATATAGGCTCGAGATTTGATCAATTAGAGCCATCACCTGACCTTCTATATTGTTGGCAAGGGCAACATTGGAATCAAATGACAGATATATTATCAAGTTTGCCCTGGCAAACGTTGATCTGCTTATCTATATCTAAGTTAAATTTGGATAGTAAAGGCATTATTTTTATATCTTCTCTCCTTCACTCGGTGCTTCAGAGATAGTCTACAGTTCTTTATTTAATTGAACTCTGTCATCTTCAATCATTTTTCGGAAGGTCTTCATTCTCACCTCCTTGAATCTATCCAATACCTTCTTGGTGTATGCCTTCTCCAGTGATTCAAAATTGGTACTGATATTGTTAATTAATTGTAAGAGCTTATCAGAGGGGTTAGAATTAGGATCTAATTGCACTTCTGGTACCACCTTTTGTAAAACAGCTACTGACATCTCAATCATCTTCTTGTCCTCAATCTCTAATTTCATTAAGTCCTAACTAGCTTGAGCCTAGAATGCTGCAGCTACCATTAGCCTTTTTGCCAAAGACAACTGACCAATATTAAGAGGTTTATCAAAATTAATTGAGATATGTGGGAGAACTCCTTTTCCTTTGTCCCTAGGAGTGTCAATTGCCATGACTATTGATACATTGTTAGTTTTCTGCTTTCCCTTAACACCCTCTTCTTCATTATCATGTGCTTTATCTAGACTTAGAGGATTCACCTTTCTCAAACCTGAGTCCACACATGTCCTTTCCATGTCTCTAACTTTCCAATATCTCATCAAGCCTTGCTAAGCTAGCATTGAATTTATCTTTGTATTCATTTGCAGTAGCAAGTTCATCTCTTAGGGCAACAATTCGTCTTTCAATTTCTTGACCATTATTCCTTGATCGAGTCAGCTCAAGCTTCAACTAATTATTCTCATAGGTAAGATAGAAGAATTCATCTGATTTGTCCTTTATTGATTGAGTAAAACTTTCTTCATTCTCCTTCTAGTCTTGAATCTCCATAGTCAACTTCATCACAATGGATTGCATCTCATTCTTCAATAAAACATTCTCCATGGCAATTTTATCACATTCATCAGCTTTGTCCTAGTTTTCCATGCTTTTTTATTCTTTCTCCTTTAGTTTGTCCATCAGTTCTTTCCTCTTGTCTCTTGAATTGTTCACTTGATCATTCAAATCATTAATGAAATCTTTAGTTTCATTGAGATTTCTCTTTAGGAAAATTATTTCATTTCTTGCTGCATCAAGACCCTCAAGTGCCACACAAAGTTGTCATTGCAAACTGGAATCCATTGATTCAATCTCTGAGACCTTCCTCAAGTGGTTATACTTCCTCAGAGGAACTAGGCTCTAATACCAATTTTTGGAATCAAGTAACACTCAAAGAGGGGGGGTGAATAACTGTTCTACTGGTAAATAAACTTTCAAATTTATTCTTAGACCACTAGAAGTAAATGTAGGAAAGCAAAATGCAGAAACACAAGATAATCAACCACAAAACCATAACACCATATTTTTTACATGGAAACCCAAAACAAGAAAATCCACGGTGGGATACGAACTTGTAATATTCATATTCTATGATCAAGACTACATAAATATTAAATGAGGGGAATGCACTTGCATTGAAGCATACTGCCTAGAAACAAAGAATCGATTTCAATATAGAAGTCTCACAGACTTATAGATCAATTAAAATGATAACTATAATTATTGAACTCCAAAATAACATCAAACAATTCCTAGATGAGTTCCGGTTAAGTTCAAGAAGTTTGATACATAATACCCTTGGAACTCTGCTTTGTTCTGCTTCTCAGTCGGCTACTAGATCAAGAATGTGCACATGAAACTATGCCAAAATGGTTTCTCAATCACAAATTTCTCATATCATCATCCAAAAATATCTTCTACATTGTGGATATATATCCACAACCACAAAATAAATATTCATTAAGTTGGCCAAGCACAATATACAATGCAGAATGTAATTGGGTGTCGGCTTCGACCGGATCATCAAAACACATGTGGATCAACCAAATAGCATCCAAATGATTTATATATGTTGGCCCTATCATCCCATGTATGAATCTAGCCACCACAATCACCACAAAAATTCCAGACCAAAAGTGCTTTGCTTATCCTGAAATACCGAAGACAAATTACCGGATCACTTTCTCCACTGGTTACCAAAAATCATGATTACCAGATAGGATTTCCATGGATATTTTCTATCAATGAAAAAATTAATCTATTATCCATGCACCAAAATCCATCGGATGAGTGTCAATTTCCAATGGATTGTCCTTTCTTTTGAGTTGATTTGGTAAAGGCTTTTTTCCATGAGTATGGCTTATGTGTGCTTTTATGGTCAGTTTGTTCTCATTTTGTTATGATTGTTATTATATCATTTTTGGGCCTTGATGATGTTATTATATGTTCCTTGGATGTGTATTATATCCTATGGTTTTGGTCCATTGTAGGGAGAGTGGGCTCTTGCATGTGTGGACCAGGGTCTTGAGCATTAGGCCTCTAGGAGGGGGTCTAGACTTGATGGAACCACATGAAGATTTTTATTGTAATTGCAAGTGATAATCTTAATAATTGATTATTGGATTTAGGTAATTAGGACTTCATTAAATAAGATAATAATTTCCTCTTGGCCCCACCTCATAGCCCTTGAGGGTAACTCGAGATGAGCTTGGGAATACCATTGGAGTGGTAAACTGATCTCCCTTGAATGGATCCATGGTTGAGATAGTTCTACATGTCTATCAGGGTGAGGCTTGGCCCCTTCTGTTATGAGGATAGAATGTTATTACACTCTTTCCCTACATTTGTCCATTATCCATATTGTCTTGTTGTTGATTATGTCTCTGGAGGTTGATTGCTTTGATTTAAAAATGTGACTTTTTTGATGTTGTATTCTTATGTTGGAGTCTTTTGAAGTCATGTTGTATCCTTTGGTTGATAGGTGTCATCTTAGGTCTTGAGTGTGAGTTGAAACCCCATGTCATCTACTAGCATGGGGGGTGGTTTCTATTTGGTTCCACATGGTTGGGTAGTTTCATACCTTCTTCCATTCAAATATTTCTCTTCTTGGATGCTGATTTCTATATACATGGGAAAGAAGAAATTGTATCATGATGATTTTTTATGTAAAAGAGAATTAAGCATCCTTTTATAATGTATCCTTATGTATTTGTAAATGAAATTTAAATATGAGTTGATACAGTGGTTAGGAGAAGTGTTCCTTGATTATACCTCGATGTATTGAATATTCCTTATGTAATAGAAGTTATGAATTCTATTTGGTAGAGAAATGAGATAGCCTATATGTATTTGTGTTGCATTTTTATTAGTGAAATGGAATTGTGTTATGTGAACCTATGGAATGAATGATAGAAGAAATAGAATAGATGCCTTGATGCTTATTGAAAAAATAAGAATTATCTAGATGAAATGGTTTAATCAATCCAAAATGTCTTTAATAGAAAGTATAATGTGGTTGAATTATGCATGTGTTTTGGATTAGGGAAATATCAAGTTTTGAAGCGACCATGGAACCCTTTACCAAAAAGATTATAAAAGACATAGAATTAGATCATTAGAAATATCCAAAACAAAAATAAGCTACAAAGGATAGGACAATACAAAGCACAACCAAGAAACCAACAAAGGATCATCAAAGAACCAATAGACTAAAAAACACAAAAAACCCAGAATGACAACACAATCACATGAGGCTCTTGAGGGTCTCAATGACCTCTAGTAGCCTCATCTTGTCAGCAACCATCCTAATTGTTTTGTAATCCTTTCTCTGAATCATGGCTTTCTTCTTTATGTTTCCTCGGGTCTGCTAGCAAGGGCCTTGATCATCTTGCATCTTCTCACTGTCATCACCAATATTAATCATAATTTTCTCTTGTTGCCCTCTGTCAAGGTTATTTTCCATGGCATTCATGGCATCTTCCATCTATTTGACAATCTTGTGGCTATTGGTCATAATTGTTTTGAGGGTGGCTTCAATTTTATCATAGTTTGCATCCACATGGGTGAGCCTCTCCTCAAATATTATTTGCATTTGATTTATATGCATACATTTGAGTATGTGTACACATGTACATTCAAGTTATATTTTAGACCATGATACATTGGAAACATTGCATTGCATATTGTTTGGATCATTAAAATTTACTTAAATGCATTTTTTTATGTATCTCACTAAATTCTAGTTTTATAGAGTATGTACATGTATACTCAAATATTTGATTAATACTATAGTTTATCTTATCATTTAGGTAGCCAACCATTATAATTAATACTATTTATGATTATGAAATTCAATTACTACATGGATTATTTTGATGTAATTATATTACGTGGATTAAATTCAATTATTATGTGAAAACTCATTTTTTGAGTTAAGTATATCTTATAATTTTTTTTTAACATTTAATAATGAATGTAGGTCTATTACAAGGAAATAATGATCTCAATTCAAGAGACTAAAAATAACAAAATATTAGAAAAACATACATGATTTTTTTTTTTAAATCAACAATTCTACTAACTAAATATCAAGATTTATCATTTAGAATAACATGATCAATTCTATATAACTTGAAATAATTATAAAAATATAACTTGGGCGCATACAACACATAATAAACCAAAGAGTGATTAAATAAAACAACATCACATGTCAGATAAAAACAATGTCAAATAAAACATACAAGTGTCAAATAAAACATCACATGTACATCTGCAACATGCCTGTCAAAAAAGTATGTACTGTATGTAATCTCATCAAAAAAGGATCATTAACTAAGTTGGTGGGCCCTCCAATGATCCATGTCCTGAATGTTACCTCTACACAAGAAAGTATATCTACCTCGACACAGGTATGCAAATTTTACTTCAACATAAGTATGTAAATTTTACCTATCCCGATCCATCATCTACACCATCAAAGCATGCACGTGCCATAGGAATCTGAGATGAATAACTCTTGGAATTGAAATGAGCTCTCAAGGTAGATAGATCTATATAAATTTTAAATACTTGACTGTGACTATGTGGAGGAGCAGAAGGAGGGTGAAAATATCCCAATATCTCCAACGTAAAAGGATATTGTATATAATTTAAAATTTAAATTGTGTTAATAATTTTGAAGTTGAAATCCGATATTTAAAATCAATTAAATAATATGATTGTAGAGAAAAAAAGTACCTCATGAAACTCAAAGGCTTTCCCAATCCTCTTGACCTTAGATGAATGGAAGGAAATGTGGCCAATGTCTATATCTAGAGATGCATCCTCTTACTAGAAAGTGGACTAGTATAGTGACATCGACCTCAAGCAAGAGGTGTAAGAGTATGTTGCCTATGATGTGGGGGGGTTGTATGAACATGCAGTAATAGTATATGTTGCAGAGGCTCAGGTGGTAGATTGATTGGTGTAGGCTAAGGAGGAGGTGTGGGATCAATTGATGTATGTGGTGGAGGGGTTGTAGGATGCATCAAAATTCCCTCTTCTCTTCCCATATGACCCTGATATGCTCTACCACCATGGTTGCTAGATCGACCACTATGTACATGCCATCTCATGTGTATTGCTACAAACGAGTGGGATCCCATACTCAGAAGAAATATATATAAGAATCCAATAAATCACTAGAAACCAATGCACTCATCCACTGCCAAGGATCAACCTCTATCAAATAATCGTCAAGGGGAGATGGTATGTCTACATGGATGTAAAGATAACCACTACTCAATGTTGCATCTGTAGCTTGAGGAATGATAGTCTACTATTGCAACAAAAATATCCCGAAATGAACATATGACATCTGATCAACCTGAGTGGTATTGAAAATGTGTCTAATGCTAGACAAGATGTGTCACCTGCCATCATTTCTTGCCTATGATAATTCCAAACATTTTAGCAGAACCAAAAGGTTTCGATTAACTAATGCCCATTCATTAACATGCACTAGTGCATCAAGTGGTCTATATTTATTACTCAACCTCCCTCTCCCTTGTCCAACATTCACTAGTATAGATGTGTAATCTACAACCATGCCCATGTGAAACTCTTCAAACAACTATTTGCAAGAATAAAGTGGCAACTCATCTTTTTGTGGCCATCTATGATGAGATATCAACCATCTAAGATAGATGAATACCGCCACAAGAATATTAGTGCATCTGGTCACTAAATAGCCCATGACCTTACACTGACTCCCTACATAATGGGGGAACATGGTAAGAACTCATGCGGAAGATACTATTGGCAGTTGACACTCATCTAGTAAGAGATAATGGCATTTTGGGTTGTCATTGATGGCAGCTCATCTTTAGGTGATTGTAACTCATGGGAACTCATCTTCAAGTGTACATATTCTCTATTTGGATTCATTTTTTCATCACTTTGCTTTGTTCAAGTTAACGAACATTCATTACACTTATTCGACATTCACTTTGCTTCACAACTGACTAAGTCTTGATCTTGGTAACTGATCTCGGTAACGTGTATTTGGAGCGCAGTAATGGATAGGATCCAGCTAGGAGATCTTATGGCCTTGATTATTTCTTTCATGGAATTTATGGTAACATGTGAAGGTTGACATGATCATCGAGATTATGTTTAAAATTCATCATGCTTCGATAACTGACAGGTTTATACTTTTCATTGAAGCCGACATGGTGGAAGGTAGAAGGACATTTAAGGAGATCCTTTTAGCGATGGATTGATGAAGTTTCTGGAATGTCAATTTTGGTTGCAAATTACTTAGAGATTATCGGTATGCATTTTTGTCAGTGAATGGAAGTGCTTGTGTGCAGTTTCTCATGCACAACCTAACCGGTAGCAGAACAAGGCATAACAGAGCATCAACAAACCGGTACACAGTGAAGGCTATTAGATCATGAATTGAAACCTATCTAGCATGGTTAGATGCATCTAATAAGTTCAAACTTCTTATAATTACATTGTAAAGATTTGTAAGTCAGTGAGACTTATTCTTTTGTGTTGAGCAATGAGCTCTAGGTGGTTGGCCTGATTGCATGTGCAATCCCTTTCATGTAATATTTGTATACCTTGATTAGGTATATAGATATTGTGGGTATCAGCTCCATTGTGGTTTTTCCCTTTGCAAGGTTTTCCACGTATGAGTATTGGTGTTATGGTGTTGCCTCTTTATGTTTTATTTGGTGTATGTAATTTGATTTTATTTACTATTAACCGGTTAATAAGAAATAAGCTCAAAACTAACATTAACAGTAGAACACTGATTCACCTGCCCCCTCTCAGTGCTCTTGGATCCCAGCAATTGGTATCAGAGCTTGGTTCCTTGGAAGAAGTTTAACCACTTGAGGAAGATCCAGAATTTGGAATCAATGGAAATAGATCTACATTAGAAACTTTGAATTTCTCTTGAGGATCTTGATAATGAGAAAATGGAGAATAGTAAACTAAAGAATGAATTGAAGCAAGCTAGAGAAGACATCATTTCATTGCAAGGAAAGATTTTAGTTTTTAAGACTAAGAGGAAGGAACTTTGTGATCAATTGCAAAATCAGAACAATTATGATGAAGATGCTATGAAGGACCAATGTCAGAAACTCATCCATGTGTTGGCTCAGGAAGAGTCAAAAGACAAGAAATTAATTGAATACAATTTGAAATTTTGAACCGGTTGGTACCACAATTCCAAGCACAATAGAGAATAACCTCTTCTGGTAAATTTGAGGAAAACATTCATTTTATTAACAAGCATTATGATTTTTTATTGAAAATTTCATTAACAGAGGCTAAAGATAAACTTGTTGAGGCCCAGAAGTAGACATTTTTGCAGATGATTGAGTTCGACAAGGGTAAACTCCAAACTTGCTTGCAATCCATTGATGCAGTTTTGGCAAAGGGAGGTAGTGTATATAAGACTTGTCTAGATTTAGGTAAGCTCACAATATTAATAGACAAGAAACTGTCAGATTGTAGGAACAATTTACATTAGATTTTCAACTCTTACAACCGGGCAGTCAATCTTACAAGTTTGTTGGATGGTCCAATTTTGGTAGTTATGGATCAAATTTTGAAATTAGAGAATGAAAGGGATAGTATAAAAAAGAGAGAAAATGAGCTCCAGAATCTTATTGGTCCTCAGTTAGATAATTTATTGTTTCATAAGACTAAGTGTATTTCTAAAATATAGAAGGATGATCTCACTACATTAGAGGAAATAGAGTATTATGCTAGTCTCTTGAATGGATTCATCTCCATTATTGACTCCCTTAAGCAAGGTTGGGATACCTACTTTTCATTTTTGAAGAATATCTATGTAGACATTTTCAAATTCATATAGATCAGTATGTCTTTATAACTATACAAAATTATTTTTGGCACCCCACTTTGTCATTGATTTCAAAGGGGGAGGAATAAAGTGAAAAATGTATATAGTTCTCAGGGGGAACATCAGGTGTACAGGTCAGGATTCATGTACAGGTCAAGAGGTCAAGCAAATTTAGAGGCATATTCCATGACAACACCATTTTTCACATGTGTGTTGCCATCAATGCCAAAGAGAGAGATTGTTGGCAATTGACACTCATCCAGTAATAGTTGGAGATTAATGGCATTTTGGGTTGTCATTGATAGCAACTCATGGGAACTCATCTTCAGGAGTATATATTATCATTGTTTCATCACTTTACTTTTTTTGGGTTAGCCAACATTCATTACACTTATCCAACATTCACTTTTCTTCACAACCAAGTAAGTCCTAATCTTGATAATTGATCTTGGTAACGTGTATTTGGAACCTGGTAATGGATAGGATTCGACTAGGATATCTTATGGACTCAATTATTTCTTTCATGGAATTTATGGTAACGTGTGAAGGCCGACATGAATAGTGGGATTATGTTTGAAATTCATCATGATCTGATAGCTGACATGTTTATACTTTTCATTGAAGCCGACATGGTGAGGGATAGAAGGATATTTAAGGAAATCCTTTCAGCGATGGATTAATGAAGTTTTTGGAATGTAGATTTTGGTTGTGAATTACTCAAAAATCATCGGTATGCATTTTGGTCAGTGATAGGAAGCATGTGTGTGCAGTTTCTCATGCATAGCCTAACTAATAGTAGAACAGGGCAGAATAGAGCATCAACAAACCGATACATAGTGAAGGCTATCATAGAATGAACCAAAACTTATCTAGCATGGTCGGATGTATCTTATAAGTTCATACTTCTTTTAATTACTTTGTAATGCTTTGTAAGTCAGTGAGGCTTCTTCTTTTGTTTTGAGCAGTGAGCTCTAAGCAATTGGCCTGATTGCATGTGCAATCCCATTCATTTAATATTTGTATACCTTGATCAAGTATATAGATATTGTGGGTATCAACCCCATTGTGGTTTTTCCCTTTGTAGGGATTTCCACATATAAATATTGGTGTTATGGTGTTGCCTTTTTATGTGTTATTTGGTGTATGCACTTTGATTTTATTTACTGTTAACTGGTTAATAAGCAATAAGCTCAAAACTAACATTACCGGTAGAACACTGATTCACCCCCCCCTCCTCTCAGTGTTCTTGAATTCCAACAGATACACCCTCTAAGATGGTTCTCCATCCCACTATACCAGTCACACTATGAGAGATGGAGCTATAGAAAGAGTCAATAGATATAGATCATCATATGAATTAAATGTTGAAACAATGTCAATTATATTCATCAACTCATCCCTAATTCTTTGTTCCCTTTCCTTATTTGGTTGGCTAGGGGCATTCCATAATGTATTATCAAGATGTTATATGGTACTCTGTAAAGCCTGAATGGTTTTGGCAAAAATGTTGAGCCCTAACATCATTATCATGAGAAAGTACTTGACCAGATTGACTAGATCTCTGGTCACCTTTGTAATGGACACTATTATCAGATGGATGATTAGCCATGTGGAAAATATCTACATGTGTAGTTATAAAAGAAAGAAATTTTAAAACTAATTATTCAAAACTATTTTAAAATAAATATAAATAATTCTAAAAAACTAATTTAAACTAATTCAAACATATTTGAAAATGATACAATTGTAATTTAAAGTAATTTGAAGTAATTGAAACATTTGACGTAAATTACTTTAAAGAAAAATTAAAATTAAATAAGCATACAAATACACGTAAACATACATACACATATGCATAGTAAAACATGCATGCATACATACATACATACATACATACATACTTGCATACATACATATATGCATACACACACTCACACACACACACACACACACACACACACACACACACACACACATGTGGGTGTATGTGTGTGTGTGTGTGTGTGTGTGTGTGTGTGTGTGTGTGTGTGTGTGTGTGTGTGTGTGTACACACACACACACACACACACACACACACACACATACACCCACATACACACATACATACACCCACATACACACACACACATACACATATATAAATCTACATACATACATACATACATACATACATGCATGCATGCATGCATGCACACATATATACACGCACATACATACACATACACAGATACCCATGCCTACATACACATAGACACATACTTACATATATACATTACATAGACACACACACACACACACACACACACACACACACACACACACATACATACATACATATACATTACATAGACACACATATATACATACATACACATTCACACATGCATAGGTACATATACATGCATACACACACACATACACGCACATTTGCACATATATACATAGAAACATACATGCATACACACACATACATACATACACATGCATGCATACACATACATACATACACACACATACACACACATACACACATACACACATACACACATACACACACATACATAAATACACATTACATAGATGCACACACCTGCATACATACACACATACATAGACACATAGACACATCACACATATACATTACTATAGCGTCCTAAAATTGTGACACTTGCAATTTCGACCGCATTTGGGTCTTCACGATGGTGATGCAACACGGAACCTGAATGGAGACCCCGAAACTTGTCCACGACATCAAAAACTGCATTTTTCTAGCACCCTACCTGATCCCTCCTTGCACCTTGCTGTCCCGGGAGGTGGGACCAGAGTGCCTAGCGCCTTGGTCCCTGGCCCTATTTTTGGGCCCGGTCTCCTATGGGGCTTCGGGTCTTTTAGTTTGCAAATTGGAAAATATTGTTTCCTGGTCGGCCTAAGGTCGGAAAAATCAGTCTATCAACCCTAATTGGCAAGTATATAAACTACATTTTCCTCTCCCATTTGGGTAGATAAAAAGAGGAAGGATATATGTGTACAAGACGCATTCAAGCATTCAAGCATTCAAGCATTCCTTCAAGCAATTGATCATTCTAAGTCTCCATTCAAGGCTAAGTGTTGCATTCAAAGACAAGGATTCAACCATTGAAGAGGAGATCACATACAACATACAACATACAACATACAGCAACATCTACACCTTCGCATGTAAGAATACAAACATTCTTACAACAAGGTACTAGTACTTGTTTTACATTACAAACATTTACATTTACAGCATTTCTCATTTCTTGGTTAATTCCAAAACTGGGGTTTGACCTAAGGGCAAACCCCTAATCCCTAACCCCCCAATCATCTTCGCTTTTCTGTGTGTAGGTTGCAGGTACGCGGCTGTAATTGAAGATCTGGAATCCTTGTGCAGAGACGAACAGATCCCCCTTCATTTCGCGGATTTTTCGGAGGACCGTGTGCACGCCGGGCGCCATCGTCCCGTCAACTTTCGCTCAAATTTGCAGGACAACGCCATCTCAACATTTTACTGCTAATTCCAGGTTCGCAACTTCATCCTATATCCCTATCTCAGTTTATAAGTGAATCTTTCTCACTTTCTATGCATTCCTAGCTTAATCATTCTATCCACATTCTTTACAAAAGAGGGTAGCCTTGCTGTCTTAACCCTTGAAACTCATTTAGAATCCAATCTTGCATTGTGTGGGATTGGATCTTGTGGGTTTCAACCCCTCTTTTGAATGTAAAGTCTCCCCTAAGTGAAAACCATCAATCCTAGTAACCTCCCTTCTCTCTCCTTGGAGTTGGAAGAGGGGAGAGCAACTAGGGTTCGATTTTCCACTTTACATTTTGGTGAACCTGACGTGAACATCCTTCTGGTTATTCATGGTTAGATCTCAAAATTGGCTTCCTTGATTACATTTCCATGTTTGATCTTTTGCAAATTTTAGAGGTTAATTGCATAAAAACCCTAAATTTTCTTTTTAGTAATTTAGCTTGTGAAATGTCTAATTATTAATGCTTGTTTCATATTTACCCTTCTATTGCAAACTATCAATTCATATTTGTGCTTTAATTTTGGAAATTAAGTGGTTAAGTGTCAAAACCCTAATTTTTGAAACCCTCTTGATTCAACCTTTGTCCGACAATTTCACTAATCAAAACATCTCCAAATCAATTGTAACTTTGGATTCCGCAATAAAATCATAATATCTTTCATCCCTGAAAATTTGGAAAAAAGTTGCGAGGACCGTGTGCACCCCGAGCGCCACTGTCCCTGACATTTTTTCTGAAATTTCGGGAGCTAGATCTTACTTTATTTTTCTGCTAAAATCCAGAATCTTGGCTGATTTTATCAATTCTAACACTTTCAAAATTATAGTCAAAGTTGGTCTAGTGATTGCTTGGTTTAAGGCTTCTAATCATTCAAAAATTGTTGAAATTGAAATTCATGTCGAAATTATGTTCTTACTGTCCTAAATCTGAAAAGCGTGTCGGCATTCATTCGAAATTTCAGTGCTTTATTCAAATTCTTGCAATTTGTGACTTTTGAAATTAAGTGTTTAATTACACCAACTTTGATTTCCGCTTTCAAAATTGAATTTTGCGTGAAATTGAGTCAACTTTTAAAATTCAAAACTTGCATTGCTTTTGGTATTCCCTCTAAAATCATAAAATCCAAAATTTCAGTTTCCCTCTCTTTTTCAAAATTCAAATTTTGCATTTTTCGACAATCTTGGTAGGGTTCAATTTTGAGATTGCAACTTTAATTTGGCCTATCTACAGATCATAAAATCACTCAATTTTTTTAGATTAGCTTTAAAATCATCATAACTTTCATCCCTGCAAATTTCAAAAAAAGTTGTGAGGACCGTGTGCACCCCGAGTGCCACGGTCCCTGACATTTTTTCCAAAATTTCGGGAGATTGTCGTGATTGCATTTAATAGCTTAAATCTAGAAGATTGGCTGATTTTACTGAAATTTGCTACCTCTAAATTCAATATCTTCTCTCTCTCCCTAGTGCATGAGTTTTACAACAATAAGCCCTACTTACACTATTCCCGTTAGACGAAGCCTTAGAATTAAGTCTTTCCAAGGTTTAATTACTGAGGAGATGGAACCTAATTTGAATAGCCTTTTTAACGAGGACATGGGTAATTCCTCTAATCCTCCTAATGATGAATAAGCTCTCCATGAGGTTTCTATAGAACAACATTCGAAATTGGATAATCAATTTGACGATTTTCGACAATGGATGTCTCAAGAATACCCCGATAGTCAAGCTCTTCCTTTAATTGAGGGTCTAAAACATATGCTTCAAAGTGATAAGAATGGAATTGATATTTTGTGTGGTATTGCACACATTGTGGATTCAAATGTGATGCCTATGAAGAGTTGTATCGAAACTTTAGGTTATACACAACCTCCTACTCAAGTCAAACATTCTGTTCCTTTAACAAATTCTATTGCTAGCATACCTACCTTTACATCAAACATAATGACTACTTCTATACAAGACATTCCGCCTATGATCACCAGTCATGGGGGCAATCCTTCCTCTTCAATTAATCCTCTTCTTCATTTAATCCAACTTCTTCATTCATTCCTTCAATGAGTGTTCCTATTACATCTCCACAAATGAACATGACGCAAGGGGGCAATTCATTTAACCATTCCATTCCTCCTTGTAGTGTTCCTCCTTTCCAATCATCTCCTATGACTAACTATCATAGTGTCCCGCCACCTTACTCTCAATCAATACCTTCTTTCAATAACATAATACCTCCATCTCAATCTAACACGTCTAATATGAACTCTTCGACCGAAGCGACCATTAACAATCTTGCACAAACTGTCTCTTCTTTACAGCAACAAATTGCCTCTATGAATCAATCTAAGTTTAGTGTGCCCACATTTGATGTTGTGAGCCCACTTTCTCTTGACATTGTCCGAGCTATCCCTCCTAAAAATGTTGAAATCCCGCATTTGGAGCTTTATAATGGTAAAGGTGATCCTCTAACACATGTTAAGACTTTTCAAACAATCTGTACCGATTTTGCTTATGACCAAAGGTTGCTTGCAAAACTGTTTAGTAGAACATTAAGAGACAAAGCCCTACAATGGTATTGCTCGTTGCCTTCTTATTCTATTATTTCTTTCGAACAGCTTGCAAATGCTTTCATTCAACAATTTCAAAACAATATAAGTCCTAAAGTTACTTTGATTGATTTAATGCATTGCAAACAAGGTGTTAAAGAAAAAGTGACTGATTTCATTGGTAGATATAAGCATCTGTATGCTCAAATTTCTTTTCCAGTTCCTGACAATGATATTCAAAGAATCTTTATTTCTAATTTACAAAAAGATATTCGAGATAAACTTCTGTTTTCAGAGTTTACTTCTTTCCAACAGTTGTGTGCAACTCTTCACAATTATCAACTGACTATGAGTCAAATGGAACAATCACATCCTATGGCTCCGAGTGATAAGGGTGATAGTAGTCAACAACCATTTGGAAAGTTTAAACCGAACAGAGAGTCTGTCAAATTCAATGAAAACATCATCAACAACAATGTGAATGCAGCATCAGGTGTGCCTCCTATTTCTAAGTTTTTCAAGCAAGAAAGAAAGTTTACTCCTTTGAATGAATCATTGCATAGTATTATGAATAAGTTATTGGAACAAAATGTGCTTACTCTTCCTCCTATAAGGCAAATAGATCTTGCAAAGATTAATTCACCCTATTTTGATAACAAATCTTTTTGTCAATTTCATCGTCAACCTGGGCATGATACTGAAAAATGTTTTGCTTTAAAGGGTAAAATTCAAGATTTGATTGATAATAATACTATCTTTGTGTCAGGAGTGAATGATAAAGGCAACACATCTGTAGCTCCTCCTAACCAAAATCTTCAGATTTTTACTGATCCATTACCTTCTCATACCTCTAATGCGATTGAGACTAATGATTCCTCTTTCTCATCTAATGGTCTTGTGTCTATGACTCCGAATGTGATTAACTTTGTAGAGCAGCAAGAAAACCCTAAAGAACCTTCCATCACATTTGATTCTAGTGAAACTATCAGGGCACCTGATGGTCCTTTATACATAGTTGCAAAAGTCAAGAATACACCTTGCCGTGGAGTGCTTATTGATCCTTCGTGCATGGTTAATGTTATTACTGAAGAATTTCTTTTTACTTTGCAATTGAATCAAGTGATCTATGACAAAACAGATGTGATTGTGAAATTATTTGATACATTTTCTTCTCCTGCAATTGGTTCTATTACATTACCTATTGAGGTCCATAACAAATCCCTTGATGTGAACTTTGCTATTATTCCTTCATCCGAACAATTTCGTGTGAAGCTTGGCTATCCTTGGCTATCTTCCATGAAAGCTATTGCTTCTCCTATTCATAAGTTTTTGAAATTTCCCCATAATGGTGAAGTTGTTACTGTCAATCATAGTCTCTTTAAACTAGCTGAAAGAACTTCTAGTGTTCCTATTGATTATTTTTGGCCTAAACAATTCCAATCCCTTCCTCCACAAAGTGATCATCTTTTCAAATCTTATCAAAAGTGGAAAACAAATATGATCCTATCTCTAAGTGAACCTAGAACATCCAAACTTGATATTCCTATCGTTCTTGAGAAGGAAGTTCTTCCTTTGAAAGATAAAATTAATGTCTTTCCTCAAGAAGATTCCCAACCCATTCCTATGGATGTGACTATGTCTATGCCTAATAAACTTTCTAAAAGTAGACCTATACCTCCTCGTCATGATGGACTTGGTCTCCTTCCTAAACCAAATATTCCTCCTTTATATGGAGCGGTTCCTCCTCCTTCCTTCTATAGAGAGAAGAGACCTTCTTCTTCTCCTATTATCCTGCCTAAGAGACCACAACCTAAGCACCCAAGTGATAAGGATGAGAACATTCCTCCTCAAACTTCTCCACTTCCTACTAAGACTAGACGAAATCGTTCTGCACGTGAATGCCGACGAAAGCGTCATCTTAGAGCTCAGGCAGCTGCTTCTCAAACTCTACAATCTCCAAAAACACCTTCAACAAGCATTATTCCATTTTCTCCAAAATCTCCTAAACATAAGATACATGATGATCTTGATCCTGTGTGAGTTAAAGATCCTATTTTTATAAATCTTGATGATGATATAGATGAAAATGTTATTCATGATGAAAATGTTACTTCTCTTGCTTCTGATAGTGAATATGAACTTGTTGATATTGATAACCATCTATCTAATGAATTTTCTAAAGCACTTATCCTAGCTCCTAGACAAGAACAATGTGGCTTGGAACATGAACATAGCCCTTGTTTGGATCTTGTGATAGCTCCATCTACTGTGTTGGATGTTCTTCCTCTAGCGTGTTCCCTGCCTTCCGGAAACATTGATCAGCAAGATCGGGGGGTAGATGACGTGCTAGACTAGTTCATTAGCATAGTAGATTCTCTCCTCCTCTCTTTCGTTATTTCTTCTATGTGTTATTATCATTCTTCTATTTGTTGTCCTTAGTGTTGTCTACTTGAGGATGATGCAAAGCATTGAGATCTCTTTTGGTCTCTCTCATGTTGACTCAAAAGACACATGTGTTCCCTTCTTCTAGGTGACCTTCCTTGATTGGGGAATGAAGAACAATTATGCATACATACATATGATATACATGAATTATCATACAGCATACTGACCCCGAGGAAAGCGAAGTCACCTTGTGCTTTGTGTTTTGTATCTATTATCCTTGGGTTTATCTCACACTTGGGGGCTAAATCTTTGTGATAACATGCTCCTTTCCCTTCTCATTTCTTATGTGTATCACTACCTTAAAGCAATCACACCTGTTGAGGCGTGTGCGATTGCTTTAACGTAGGGGGGCATACACCCCGTCTATCCCTTCAGGATACTTGAAAATTTCTTGGCGAAATTTTTGGTATTTCTCTTGCATGACTCATAGTGAGGGAACCTTACTACTGACAGTCATGGTTCTCCCTTGTGATCTTCCCTTTTACTTTGTCAATCGAAGTTGTAAGATCCTTAGTCCACTGGGGGCTTGGTGTGTCTTGCCTCCTTGACGTGGTGAAAGTCTTTCAATGTTGTTTCCTTGTACTTTACCAAAAGTATGAGCGTACGCCTATACTCCCGCTAAAGTGGGGGCTAAATGTAGCATCCTAAAATTGCGACACTTGCAATTTCAACCGCATTTGGGTCTTCACGATGGCGATGCAACATAGAACCTGAATGGAGACCCCGAAACTTGTCCACGACATCAAAAACTGCATTTTTCCAGCACCCTGTCTGATCCCTCCTTGCACCCTGCTGTCCCGGGAGGTGGGACCAGAGCGCCCAACACCCTTGTCCTTCAGGACCAGGGCACCCAGCGCCCTGGTCCCCCAGGACCATGGTGCCCAGTGCCCTGGTCCTTGGCCCTATTTTTGGGCCCGGTCTCCTATGGGGCTTCGGGTCTTTTAGTTTGCAAATTGGAAAATATTGTTTCCTGGTCAGCCTAAGGTCGGAAAAATCAGTCTATCAACCCTAATTGGCAAGTATATAAACTACATTTTCCTCTCCCATTTGGGTAGATAAAAAGAGGAAGGATATATGTGTACAAGACGCATTCAAACATTCAAGCATTCAAGTATTCAAGCATTCCTTCAAGCAATTGATCATTCTAAGTCTCCATTCAAGGCTAAGTGTTGCATTCAAAGACAAGGATTCAACCATTGAAGAGGAGATCACATACAACATACAACATACAACAACATCTACACCTTCACATGTAAGAATACAAACATTCTTACAACAAGGTACTAGTACTTGTTTTACATTACAAACATTTACATTTACAGCGTTTCTCATTTCTTGGTTAATTCCAAAACCGGGGTTTAACCTAAGGGCAAACCCCTAATCCCTAACCCCCCAATCGTCTTCACTTTTCTATGTGTAGGTTGCAGGTACGCGGCTGTAATTGAAGATCTGGAATCCTTGTGCAGAGACGAACAGATCCCCCTTCGTTTCGCGGATTTTTCGGAGGACCGTGTGCATGCCGGGTGCCATCGTCCCATCAACTTTCGCTCAAATTTGCAGGATAGTTCCGTCTCGACATTTTACTACTAATTCCAGGTCCGCAGCTTCATCCTATATCCCTATCTCAGTTTATAAGTGAATCTTTCTCACTTTCTATGCATTCCTAGCTTAATCATTCTATCCACATTCTTTACAAAAGAGGGTAGCCTTGCTGTCTTAACCCTTGAAACTCATTTAGAATCCAATCTTGCATTGTGTGGGATTGGATCTTGTGGGTTTCAACCCCTCTTTTGAATGTAAAGTCTCCCCTAAGTGAAAACCGTCAATCCTAGTAACCTCCCTTCTCTCTCCTTGGAGTTGGAAGAGGGGAGAGCAACTAGGGTTCGATTTTCCGCTTTACAATTACATAGATACAGACATACATATATACATACATACATACACACATACACACATACATACATATACATAAACACACACACATACATACATGCAAACATGAACGTATGCATGCATGCATGCATACATACATACATACATACGTACATACATACATACATACATACATACATACATATGTGTGTACATACTTCCATACACATACATCCACATACATACAAACATACATACACACACATACATGCACACATTTACACACCTACACACACACACACACACACATACATACATACATACAAACATACACACACACACATACACCCACCCACCTACACACACACACACACACACATACATACATACATACATACATACATACATGCACATACATACATACATGCATGCACATACACCCATATACATACATATGTTGGCAATATAGCATTATAATAGACAATGAAAGATTGTTTGCATTTCATTGAGGATATTGAGAAGGTTGTTGATGATTATGGATATAACTGATTAAAGACGTTTACTGTCTTGATATTATTATTTTGTCATTGATGTCAAGAAATTGATTTTCTAATTCAGTATGATGTTGCCATATCTTGAGAAGTATGATATGAAGAATATAAAGATGTCGGTAAAAGACATAGGAAAGAATATGATGAATAAGGGGATGAATAAGGTATTCAATGGGCAACTAGTACTGAGTTAGACAATGATGAGATCATGATGTTTTAGATTGTTTTAACATCATACATATGTTGTAAAATGTAAAGGTTAATACTATACTATGTTATCAAGAAAAGAACCTAGTCGGTAAACCCTAAGGTTATCACTATCGGTTAATGAAGGTGGAATGTCTACCGAGTAAAGTTTAGTATTCACCAAGTTGTTACCAAGTTGTAACCGAGCTATAACAGAATGCATTAAATGTTTATAGGTGATATTTAATGAAGGAAGCTAATGAGCTGGAACTGATTAAATGATTGGTGAGCCGTGAATGAAGTTTGTTAACGATTCTAAGGCAATGGAAAGTTGGCATGAAGATCTATAGCTCAGATTGAACCGCAATACCCTGGCACAAGTTCAAAGACTAATATGCAAGTTCCAAGGCAGGGTAAAGCATTTTCAGATTGAAAGATGCATTGAACTTGGACAAGATTGAAGATCTGATGGCTATGATTGATCATGGGAAATGTGATCAAGAAGATTAAGCGGTTACCTAATTTTTTATAAATAGGAAACTATTGATAAACAATGTATGCGGGCAAGTGTATGCACAGGGATGCTACATAGTGATTACCAAGCATAGAAGCTTGAAGACCTGTTAGAATAATAGAGTATAGAAGCCCAGCAGATAGACAAGATTAGTTCTATGTCTAGATCGTATTGAACAAATAGGAATTAGCTTTAGCATTTTAGATGTGAAGTTGCAGATAGAGTTTTATTACTGTTATTTTGTGAAAGTGACAGAAAATCTCTTAACTAAGTGGACTTAATAGTCTTATTTGTAAAACCCTCTAGTAAGGTGACATTCTGATTGAGTGTTTGAAATCCTTTAACAAGGTCACTTTTAACAAGGTGAAGATCCTAATAGATTTGAGGGAAATCCCTTAACGAGGTCACATCTAGCAATGTGTTTGTAATCTTTAATAGGATTTGCTTTTAACCGAGCATACTCTAGAAGAGTATATTTCTTAGTGGATCCAAAATCCCACAGTGGTTTTTCCCTATTTGGGTTTCCATGTTAAATCTGGTGTCATGAGGTTTATGATGTTTATATACTTTTGAGTTTGCATGTTTGACAATTTTGGTTATATTACTAATATATATGTTACCGACATTGAATCTAATGTTTTATGGATGATTAAGTTTGTATGATTCACTCCCCCCCCTCTCATCTTGTTGGCTATTAGATATTTACTTATATTAAGTATCAAAACTATCAATTGGTATCAGAGCTTTGGACTCCGGAAGGAAAGTTTAAAGGAACTTGAGTTAAAGATCCAAAGATGTACAAGAGGGATGCATTGAAGCTGAACAAGTCAAGTTTCTGTACATGGCAGAAAAGGATGAAGCTACATCTATCAGGAGTTGGAGAATATGTTGTATACTATCTGGAGAATGATTTTGTCACACAGAGCACCTATCCATTGACTATGGAAGAGATAAAGGCAAAGCAAGAACATATTCAAGCAATGATTGAAATAACATCTGCAATGACTGATTCAGAGTTTAATGATCTAGAAGGCTGCAATGATGCAAAGGTAATGTGGGATAAGCTCATATCAGTATATGGAGGAGATGAACATGTTCAAAGAGCAAAAGTAGATAGTCTAAGAGGACAACTTGAATCTATGAGGATGAATGAAGGTGAGAATATAACTCAATACAGTACAAGACTAAAGGAGATTGTCAATCAAATCAAAGGAGCAGGTGGAACTATTGAAGAAAAGGCTATAACAAGTAAGTTGTTAAGAACCCTTCTACCAGCTTATGCAATCCGAGTCTCTACAATCAATGAATTAAGGTCTGTACCTAATATGCCAGTTTCTTTAGATGCTACTATTGGTAAGCTACATGCATTTGAGTTAAGCAACTTTGATAACAGTTGATCTTTAGTAAATAAAGTTGAATCTGCATTTAGTTCTTTTCATCTTGATGAATCTAATGATTTCAATGAAAGAAAGTATAAGTACTCTGAAGGAGATCATAGTGGAGCAAGTGAAAGATTTTGTAAGAACATGGAGGCAGTACACAAACTGTATGAGGAAATCAGAAAGCAAGAAGAGTTTGAAGCACTATTAGCCAAAAGGTTACCGAGAGGCAAAGATTTTACTGAAAAGAAAGATTACCAAGATGACAAACAGAAAGATAATCATTACAGAGGACACTGAGACTTTAGAAGAAGAGACATAAAGATATGCTTAATAGCTGATGAGGAATCTAATGATGATAAACCAGATGAAATTGATATAGAGGAAGTAGTTTATGTGGCTATCAAAGATGGATCAGATGAAGAAAGGTATGAAGAAAAAGCCCTAATATCTCACATAAACACTAATGATTCTTGGATTATAGATAGTGGATGCTCACATCATATGACAGGAGATAAACACAAGTTTGTTATATTAGAAGATTATGATGGAGGATATGTTAGATTTGGTAATGATGCACCATGTCTGATAAAAGGTAAAGGATCTATAACACTTCTTGATAATGAAAGATGCAATGATGTTTATTGGGTTGAAGGTTTGAAATATAATTTGTTGAGTGTAGCACAGCTAAACAACACGGGTTACCAAATAGAATTTCAGAAGGGAATTGCCAAAGTTCACGACAAGAATAGAAAGTTAGCTGCTACTGGGACACAAACAAAAGGTAACACGTTTCACCTTGACTCAACTCATTATAAGTGTTTGTATGCAAAGATATATGATACCTGGTTATGGCATAAAAGGTTTTGTCATGTCAATTTTGATAATCTGATCAAAATAAGCAAGAAGCACCGAGTAAGAGGTCTATTGAGTCATGAAAAACCTAAGAATTGTATGTGCCAAGGATGCCAGATGGGTAAGATGACAAGATCAAGCTTTACAAGTAAGTCTTAAACTTCTAAGGGAATTTTAGATCTAGTGCACACTGATCTTTGTGGTCCTATGAAAGTTCAAAGTTATTATGGTGATAAATATTTCATATTATTTGTGGATGACTATTCAAGGATGATGTTAGTAATGTTTCTAAAAGAAAAATCAGAAGCTTTTCAAATGTTTAAATGGTACAAGGCAAGAGTTGAAAATGAAACAGGAAGACAACTAAAATGTCTTAGATCAGATAGAGGAGGAGAGTTCACATCTGATGAGTTCAACTTATTCTGCAATGATCATGGTATTAAAAGACAAGTCTCTGCATCGAGAACTCCACAGCATAATGGAATAGCTGACAGAAGAAACAAATCTATTGTGGATTGTGCTAGAACACTAATGATTGAAAAGAAGGTGCCACAAAAATTTTGGAGAGAAGCAATAAGCACAACGGTTTACACCTTGAACCAAGTTCAATTGAAGAAAGGTACTTTGAAGACACCATATGAAATCTGGTATGATAAGAAACCTAATGTTAGTTATTTTAAAATCTTTGGAAGTAGATGCTATGTTCACAAAGATGATAGAAATGGCAAATTTGATTAGAAGAGTGAAGAAGGAACATTTCTAGGTTATTCTTCTAGAAGCAAAGCATTTAAATGTCTAATCAAGTCATCTAACAAAATAGTAGAAAGTGAAAATGTGAAAATTGATGAATTTGCAAAAAGAAATGATGAAGGAAATTCCAAGGAACCAGAAGACTATGATGAATTTGTCTATGTTCAACTGAGAAGTCTTACCAAGAAGACTGTCGAAGAAAATGAAGAGAATATCCAGTTACCGAGTGATGAAGAAGATCATACAGAGCCTACCGAGCCTGTATTAGCCAAGTATGTCAGAAGACCTCATGTACCAAGTCAGATTATAGGAGATAAGGATGATCCAGTGATGACAAGGAACAAACTTAGACAGAACACATGTTTGATATCTGAATTTGAACCGAGAATAGTAAAAGGAGGCATTTAACAGTGAAGATTGGATAAATGCTATGACAGAAGAGATTGATCAAATCAAGAAGAATGATACATGGACACTAATCCCAAGACCAAAGGACAAAAATGTAATCGGTACAAAGTGGATTTTCAGAAACAAGGTAAATGAAAAAGGAGAAGTCATTCGAAACAAAGCAAGACTAGTTTGCAAAGGTTATGCTCAAGAAGAATTGATTATGGTGAAACTTTTGCACCTGTTGCTAGACTTGAAGGAGTAAGAACATTGTTGGCCTATGTTTCTTTCAAAAACTTAAAGGTATATCAAATGGATGTCAAATCTGCATTTTTGAATGGAATATTAGAAGAAGAAGTTTTTATTGAACAACCTGAAGGATTTGTTGAAGACAATAATAAAGATCCGGTATGTAAATTGAACAAAGCTTTATATGATTTGAAACAAGCACCTAGAGCATGGTATGAAAGATTGCACTCTTATTTGGTTAAGATTGGTTTTATAAGGACAAGTGAGAACAACAACTTGTACATGAAGAATGATGATAATGGAATACTGATCTCAGCCATATTTGTTCATGATATTATATTTTGTGGCAATGACTCTCTATGCAAGAACTTTGGAAATGAAATGAGCAAAGAATTTGAGATGTCATTAATCGGTGAGATAAAGTATTTTATAGGTTTACAGATACTACAAATGAAAAATGAGATTTTCATTACTCAATCAAAGTACATAAAGGAAATCTTGAAGAAATTTGGAATGAAGGATTCAAAACTAGTAAGTACTCCTATGACTACCAACTATAAATTGTCAAAGAATGATGAATCTGCATCTGTTGATGAGACACTTTACCGATCCATGATTGGAAAGCTACAATATGTTGTTCACAGCAGACCAGATATAACACATACAATAGGTATAGTTGCAAGATTCTTTGCAGATCCTAAGGAAACACACATGACAACAATCAAAAGAATTTTTAGATACTTGAAAGGCACTGAGGATTATGGCTTAGTATATCAGAAAGGAAATGATTTTGATTTAAAAGTTTATACTGATGTTGATTGGGCAAGCAAAATTGATGACAGAAAAAACACAAGTGGAGGAGCTTTCTTTTTAGGAGAAAGACTAGTGAGTTGGCTTAGCAAGAAACAAGGATGTGTTTCACAGTCAACAATAGAAGTTGAATACGTTGTTGCAGCATTGAATTGTACCAACATTGCATGGATCAAACAACTATTGGAAGGTATAAATGAGAAAGTTACCAAGCCAGTAACTATATTCTGTGACAATACTAGTGCCATTAATATTTCAAAGAATCCTGTTATGCACTCTAATACAAAGCACATCTCTATCAAATATCATTATCTTAGAGAAGAAGCTCAAGAGAAGAAAGTGGTGTTGGAGTATGTTAGCACAAAGGAACAAATAGCAGATATCTTCACCAAGCCACTACCTAGGGACACTTTTGAATATCTCAGAAGTAAGTTAGAGGTCCTACCCCTATCTTCTACTCACTGACCAAGTTCAGTGAAAGCATCAATCCAATGACTCTATCGCATATCTTTTAGGATTTGATGTTGATTTATACACTTTAGGATGTTTTCTAAAGGTGTACATGAAATAATATAGGAAACATTACATGGAACAGGAATTGAAGACAAATGCTCTGACCGAGACTCAGTTGATACACAACAATAGGAAATAACTTCTTATAGAAAGAAATTATGTTTTACTTCTTTACTTTTTGGCATTTTTGTCAAAGGGGGAGAAGACTAAAGACTAATATAAGGGAAGAAGACCTATCAGGGGAGAAGACTAAAAGAAAATTGAGCAGACTATAGATTGGAAAGAAGACTGAAGAAAAGAGGAGAAGTCTAATGTATGGGGGAGAGCATTTCAGCATTTCAAAATCACAACAATCTGAATCTTTTAAGGTCAAATCAATTAGTTTTGCCATCAATGCCAAAGGGGGAGATTGTTGGTAATATAGCATTATAACAAACAATGAAAGATTGTTGGCATTTCATTAAGGATATTGAGAAGGTTGTTGATGATTATGGATATAACTGATTAAAGATGTTTACTGTCTTGATATTATTATTTTGTCATTGATGTCAAGAAATTGATTTTCTAATTCAGTATGATGTTGCCATATCTTGAGAAGTATGATATGAAGAATATAAAGATGTCAGTAAAAGACACAGGAAAGAATATGATGAATAAGGGGATGAATAAGGTATTCAATGGGCAACTAGTACCGAGTCAGACAATGATGAGATCATGATGTTTTAGATTGTTTTAACATCATACATATGTTGTAAAATGTAAAGGTTAATACTATACTATGTTATCAAGCAAAGAACCTAGTTCGTAAACCATAAGGTTATCGCTATCGGTTAATGAAGGCGGAATGTCTACCGAGTAAAGTTTAGTATTCACTGAGTTGTTACCGAGTTGTAACCAAGCTATAACAGAATGCATTAAATGTTTACAAGTGATATTTAATGAAGGAAGCTAATGAGCTGGAACTGATTAAATGATTGGTGAGCCGTGAATGAAGTTTGTTAACGATTCTAAGGCAATGGAAAGTTGGCATGAAGATCTACAGCTCAGATTGAACCACAATACCCTGGCACAAGTTCCAAGACTAATATGCAAGTTCCAAGGTGGGATAAAACATTTTCAGATCGAAAGATGCATTGAACCTGGACAAGATTGAAGATCTAATGGCTATGATTGATCATGGGAAATGTGATCAAGGATATTAAGTGGTTACCTAATTGTTTATAAAAAGGAAACTGTTGATAAACAATGTATACAAGCAAGTGTATGCATAGGGATGCTACATAGTGATTACCAAGCATAGAAGCTTGAAGACCTATTAGAATAATAGAGTATAGAAGCCCAACAGATAGACAAGATTAGTTCTATGTCTAGATTGTATTGAACAAATAGGAATCTTCTTTAGTATTTTAGATGTGAAGTTGCAGATAGATTTTTATTACTGTTATTTTGTGAAAGTGATAGAAAATCTCTTAACCGAGTGGACTTAACATTCTTATTTGTAAAACATTCTAGCAAGGTGACATTCTGATTGAGTGTTTGAAATCCTTTAACAAGGTCACTTCTAACAAGGTGAAGATCCTAACAAATCTGAGGGAAATCCCTTAACTGGGTCACATCTAGCAATGTGTTTGTAATCTTTAACAGGATTTTCTTTTAATCGAGCATACTCTAGAAGAGTATATTTCTTAGTGGGTCCAAAATACCACAGTGGTTTCTCCCTATTTGGGTTTCCACATTAAATCTAGTGTTATGAGGTTTATGATATTTATATGCTTTTGAGTTTGCATGTTTGACAGTTTATGTTATATTATTGATATATATGTTACTGAGGTTGAATTTGATGTTTTTATGGATGATTAAGTTTGTATGATTCACCCCCCCCCTCTCATCTTGTTGGCTATTGGATCTGTGCTTATATTAAGTATCAGAACTATCAACATACACACATACACGCATACATACATACATACATACATACATACATACACACGTATACATGCACATACACATGCATTCCTATATATGCACACATACACACACATACAAATATATATTCATGCATACATACATACATACATACATACATACATACATACATACATACTGATGGGATGGGGTTTGAGATAGACTAGCCTAGTCTATGCTCTTTAGATCCTTTTCTTGGATCACCAGGTGTACCAACCACACCCTAGGGCCTCTATGACTTCCCTTTCTTGTGGAGTCCCCTGAACTTGCCCAATCCACCCACCAACAACTTGAATTTTTGCTCCTAAGGTCTCACCTACTCATGAGATCCAAAGAACCCTTACTTAGGCTAATAAGGATTTGGCTTGTTCCACACCTTCTGAGGTCCTAGTAAGGATAGGACAAGTCTAGGATATGTTTATCCATGCATTCATGTTCCCCCAAGAGGTTTCCAACATCCAACTCCTTACCAATTTCAATATTTTGCCTTTCTCCTACAAAATAGGGCTACAAGGAATGTGCCCAATTAGTCCTCCTATCCGGACTTTTAGGGCTCCCTCTTGCAAATGATGCACTTGTTTGTGAAACTTCCTAAAAGATATGCTATTCATTTGGCAAGGGCTCAACGATTTTTCTAGTTTTGGGCCTCCAAGTGTCCGTACACTGCCCTTGGTGGATTTTAAGGTTTTTAAGGGTTTTAAAGAGGGTTTTTAGGCCTGCCAAGGTCACAGTGTAGGTTTGATGTTCTTTCCACCTTGTTTGGATTGGTGGAAGATCCTCCTTCACACCAATGGGACTCCACTCACCCCTCTACAACTCCTCCAAAGGGTGCCTCCTCCTCTATCCTTTCTTTCTCTACAAGACCTCTACAACTTAACCCTTCCTAGCTGAGCACTATCCAGTCTCGCTTAGGAGTGGGTCTTTAGATGGCCTCCCTGCATCTTCAAGGGCCCTACCTACTTTGAAGTATTGTATATAGGGTCTGTACTCCTATTCCCCATGGTTTCATGGTGATTCCACAATGGGGAATGGAGTTATGAACCCATTTACTCAAACCAGTCCAAAACTGGACAATGAGAAGCAAGTTTACAAACTATTTACAAACACACACAACCTGCAAAGAAAAACCTAATCTAAATGCTCACAATGAAATTAAATACACTATACAAGACACTCAACACAATTTTACTCGAAAATCAGTCCATTAATGATCTTGTCTTACTCCATTTGTGCCGATTGGCAACAAAATTGCAGTCACAGTCAAGTCACTTTGCTTTTTCCGTACAACAACTGACATCCAACCCCTTCTCTTAGGGTTTGAAACTACTTATACTACCATTTCCTTGGTCTATGTGCACATATTAGGGTTGTCCATGCTAAACTAAAGATTTTGGCCTCTAGGTGGAAATGTTGCTTGACAACTTTGAAAAGTTGTCATGCAACTTTTGCAACTTTTGAGCAACTTTCTCAATGTTGCTTTTCTTGACTCCTACACCCACATTGGGCTAACCTATGGCCACCACCATGCTAAGAAGGACCCTAAAACAACTCAAAGGAACACATACCCTCTACTTTCAAGAAAAACTCAACTTTGACTTATGACCCTAAGACCTCAACTAGGACCTAAACTAGAACCAATGAGCACATGGCTCTTATTTTATATATAATGGCTTCTTAAAGAAGCAAGAACACAATAAAAATCAAACGGTGGGAGACCTTTGAAGGGTTCTCCTACACCATACTCCCCCTCTGCAACAAACTAAGTAATTAGGGGAGTGAGAAGAGCCGGATCAATGCCAAGCTTCTTGAACTTGCTCTCTTCAACCCAATTAGCTTCAGACATTGGTTGACCTGCCCACTTCACCAAGTGCTCCATGCAAACCTGGTGTCTAGTAGACTTCTTCACCCTTGACTCTAAGATCTCCTCTGCTATGGGCTACTTCACTTGAGGTAAGGCATTCACATCCAAGTCTTGTAGTACCTTCGCTTGATTCTCAGTCTGCCCTACTATCTCACCCTTGTACATGATCAGATCAGCAACACTGAAGACTGGTGAAATGGCCAAGTCTAAAGGAACATCAACCTTGTAGGTGTTATCACCATATTTTGACAGAATTCTACAAGGTCCTACCCTCTTAATTTTTAGTTTAGTAGGCTTACAACTTTGCATCCTAGCTTTTCTCAAATGGACCATCACATAGTCACCCACCTTAAACTTAACCTCTCTCCTTTTCTCATCCATTTTGGCCTTCAGTTTTTGATGGATTCAAGGATGGCTTTCTTGACCTGCTCTTGGATCTCTTTGATGGTTTGAGTGAAGTCCTCTACTTGGCCACTCTTCATCTCCATGGAACCAAGTTCCCTAAGTTCACACACTCCCCTTAGATGTCTACCATAGACAACCTCAAAAGGACTCTTTCCAGTGGTCCTATTCACACTATCATTATAGGCATACTCTGCTGAGGAATGATTAGATCCCATGTCTACCCATACTCCTTGGTTAGACACCTCAACAAGCTGCCTAAAACCCTATTGATGACTTCAGTTTTACCATCAGTTCATGGATGGTAAGCTGAGCTAAATAAGAGATTAGTTCCAAGTCTCCTCCATAATGTTTGCCAAAAATGGCCCATGAACTTGTTGTCCCTATCTGAAATAATGCTTAAAGGAAGTCCATGGATCCTCACAATCTCCTTAAAGAAAAGATGTGCAATATAGCTAACATCATGTGTAGTCCTACATGGAATGAAATGGCTCATCTTGGAAAATCTATCTACTACCACATAGATGCTATCCACACCTGTCTTAGTCTTGGGGAGTCCTACTACAAAGTCCATGCTTATACATTCCCAAGACCTATTTGGGACTGGCAATTGTTGATAGAGACCAGCATTACTTGATCCTCCTTTTGCTCTTTGACACACACCACATTGCTCCACATACCTCTTCATATCTCTTGGAAACTTGGGCCAATAGTAGTACCTATGTACTAAATCCAAGGTTTTGTTGACTCCAAAGTGTCCACTTAGACTGCCATTGTGTTTTTCTTGGATGAGGTTTTCCCTTGTGGATCCCCTAGGCACACACAACTGATTACCTTTGAACAAGAGACCATTTTGGAGAGTGTAATTTGCATACTCACCATGGAAATGGTTCTCAAACTCCTTGAAAACCTTGTAGGCTGATGATAAGTCTTCATCTCCTTCATAAAGGTCCTTGAAACCTTCTATCCCTATGCTCTGCAACTATAACTCTTGAACTATAAACAACTTTCTGCTTAAAGCATCTGCCACCTTATTGAGTTACCCCTTTTTATGCTTGATGGTGAAGGTGAAGGATTGGAGGTATTCCATCCATTTCAAATGCCTATTGCTAAGCTTCTCTTGAGTGTTAATGTAACTCAACGCCTGGTTGTTTGTGAACACCACAAATTCCTTTGGGAGTAGGTAATGCCTCCATTTTTTAAGAGACTACACTAATGCATACAACTCTAGGTCATAGGCTAAGTACTTCTTCTTTGCTTAATTGAGCTTCTCATTGAAAAATTCCACAAGTCTTCCCTCTTGACTCAATACACCCCCTACTGCAATTCCACTTGCATCACACTCCACTGTGAATAGCTTGTCAAAAGTAGGTAGTAGGATAGGTTTTGTGGCTACTTCTTGCTTCAATAATTGAAATGCTTTATCAGCCTGCTCAGTCCATTTGAACTTAGTTTTAAGGCCTCCTTTTATGGTGTCAAGGACTAGTTCACATATGCCACTGAAGTTCCTCATAAACTTTCTATAGAATTGAGCTAAACCATGGAAACTCCTAACTTCAGTCCCTGTTCTAGGTGCAGGCCAATCCAAGATTGCCTCCACTTTGCTTGGATCCATCTTCAAGGTTCCCTTAGACACCACAAATCCTAAGTAGACCAACTCTTGCTTCAAGAAGTCACACTTCTCTAGGTTGATTGATAACTTCTCTTCATGCAACCTCTCTAAAACTAACCTCAAATGCTCAAGGTGTTCCTCTTTGGTTCTGCTATAGATGAGAATGTCATCTAGGTACACCACCACAAATCTACATGTGAAGTCTTTTAACAACTCATTCATCAACCTCATGAAGGTGCTTGGGGCATTTTTGTGTCCAAATGGCATCACAAGCCATTCATACAACCCTTCTGTGGTCTTGAAAGAAGTCTTCCACTCATCTCCCTCCTTAATTCTAATCTGGTGATAACCACTTTTAAGGTCCAATTTAGTGAAATACATAGCACCTCCTAAATAGTCCATCAAATCCTCTATTCTAGGAATAGGAAACCTATACCTTATGGTGATCCTATTGATTGCCCTTGAATCAATGCAACATCTCCACTTGCCTCCCTTCTTTGATGCTAGCACTATCGGGACTGCACATGGGCTAATGCTCTTCTTGATTAGTCCTTGTTCCAATAACTCCTGCACTTGCCTTGCCACCTCCTTGTTTTGGTCAGGTGTGAGCTTATATGCAGCTTTTTTAGGTAGGGATGCACCGGGAATGAAGTGTATTTGATGGCTTATAGACCTTCTTGGTGGGAGTGTTATAGGTGCTCCATCACTCACTATGTCCTTATACTCTTGCAACATTTGTTTCACCTCCTTGGGTGCCTCTGCCTGCAACTTGTCTTCCTCCTCCTTTGGCTTCACAAAGATGGTACACCTCACTATCTCCTTCTCATGTAGCAAGTGTAAGAACTCTTTACTAGTAGCCAATAAGACACTAGGTGTTCTTGAGGTTCCCTCTTCATTCTATATCAAAGACTGAATCTTAAAGGTTTTGTTGTCCTTCTTGAAGGAAATGGAGTTCTCCTCTCCATCATAGATCACCTTCCTATCAAATTGCTAGGGTCTACCTATTAATAGGTGACAGGCATCCATGGGTAACACATCACAAAGGATCTTATCCTTGTATCCTCCAATAGAGAACTCTACCCAAGTCTGCTCATTAACAAGCACACTCTGCTCATGATTCAACCATGTCAACTTGTAATGGTTAGTGTGGGGTATCCTTGTGAGTTTCAACTTCTTGGTTGCCTCCTCTGATATTATGTTATCAGTTGACCCTGAATCTACTATCACCTTGCAAACTTTACCAAGGATCTTGCATCTCACCCTAAACAATTCTCTCCTATGCTTAGGTTCATTCTTAACCAGGTGTCTTATCAAGACCCTATTGAACATCAGATTTTCTCCAATCTCTGATTCAATATGGTCCACCTCAGGTGTCTTGCTACTTGAAGAGTCTTCATGTGCATAAGCAACCCTCTTTCCACTATTTGATGAGGTAGGCTTGTCAGGGCATCTATAGGCTGGGTGTCCCAATTGTCCATAGTTGTAACATTTCATAGTTGCAAAGTAGAAGTTACCTCTGCCAGTACCTCTACCCCTACTTGGACCCCCTTGTGCACATCTTCCTGTAGAATGGCCTCCTCTAAGATTGGTTTCACTGCTATGCTCAGTCAACTTGGCTTCTCCTTGGTTCCTCTGCTTATTTGCCTTGCTTTGGTAACCACCTCGGTGATTCATTTGTTCTCTACCCTTGCCTCTACCCCTGCTATTAGAGTCTCCTTTTCTTTTGTTCCTCTCTTCCACCTTGGCAAGAAGCTGATGACATTTTCGGACTGTGGTAGGAGTCCACGGGCTTATTTCCTCCTGAATGTTCCACTTTAGGCCGCTTAGATACCTAGCCACCTTGATAGATTCATCTTCTTAGACTTTGGATCTAAGACAAAGATTTTGAAATTCTTTAGTGTAGGAGGTCACATCAAGGTCTTTTTGCTTCAATCCCTATCTCTTCTTATGAAGTTGGAGTTCATAATCCTCTGGTAAGTAGTTCTCCTTGATCTTAGTCACTGTGGCCTTCCAATTGGCAATAGTAGCTTCCCCATGCTAACTCTCTCTTCTTGTAGGTACTTCCACCATGTCAAAGATGCTCCCCTTAATCTTGATTTGGAAACCTTAACCTTTTGAGCCTCTGTCACTCCCTCACACTCAAAGTGGTTCTCCATACCCTCAATCCATTCCATGATAGTATCAATGTTCATCCTTCCGCTGAAATGTGGCAATCCTTCAAAAGCTTTGGTGTTCAAAGCCTTAATAGCCTTTACAAAAGGTTCTTCATTGAACAAGGGATTTGGTTCAAGTATAATGTCATCTATGTCTATGGTTTTCTTTTATCCTTGGTGTCCTCACCCCAAGGTCTTTGTGTCCTCTGATCCACCACTTCCTCCAACTTGTCCCTTATCTCACTCGCTTCTTCAAGGAGTGTATTCTTCTCCATCTGCTCTTCTACCTCCCTAGCCAGCTCTACATTAGTGACCATTCTGCTCTCCCCTACTAATTCACCAGTATATAGAGACATGCACGGTCCACCAAATCTTTAACTTGCTCTGATACCAATCTGATGGAATGGGGTTTGGGATAGACTAGCCTAGTCTATGCTCTTTAGATCCTTTTCTTGGATCACCAGGTGTACCAACCACACCCTAGGGTCTCTAGGACTTCCCTTGCTTGTGGAATCCCCTGACCTTGCCTAATCCACCCACCAACAACTTGAATTTTTGCTCCTAAGTTCTCACCTACTCATGAGATCCAAAGAACCCTTACTTAGACTAATAAGGGTTTGGCTTGTTCCACACCTTCTAAGGTCCTAACAAGGATAGGATAGGTCTAGGATATGGTTATCCATGCATTCATGTTCCCCCAAGAGGTTTCCAACATCCAACTCCTTACCGATTTCAATATTTTGCCTTTTTCCTACAAAATAGGGCTACAAGGAATGTGCCCAATTAGGCCTCCTATCCGGACTTTTAGGGCTCCCTCTTGCAAATGATGCACTTGCTTGTGAAACTTCCTAAAAGACCTGCTATTAATTTGGAAAGGGCTCAAGGATTTTTTTGGTTTTGGGCCTCCAAGTGTCCGTACACTACCCTGGCCTCCAAGTGTCTATACACTGCCCTTGGTGGATTTTAAGGTTTTTAAGGGTTTTAAAGAGGGTTTTTAGGCCTGTCAGGGTCACAGTGTAGGTTTGATGTTCTTTCCACCTTTTTTGGATTGGTGGAGCCTCCTCCTTCACACCAATGGTACTACACTCACCCCTCTACAACTCCTCCAAAGGGTGCCTCCTCCTCTGTCCTTCCTTGCTCTACAAGACCTCTGCAACTTAACCCTTCCTAGCTGGGCATTGTCCAGTCTTGCCTAGGAGTGGGTCTTTATATGGCCTCCTTGCATCTTCAAGGGCCCTGCCTACACTGAAGTATTGTACAGGGTCTATACTCCTATTCCCCATGGTTTCATGGTGATTCCACAATGGGGAATGGAGTTATGAACCCATTTACTCAAACCAGTCCAAAACTGGATAGTGAGAAGTAAGTTTACAAACTATTTACAAACACACACAACCTGCAAAACAAAACCCAATCTAAATTCTCACAATGAAAGTAAATACACCATACAAGACACTCAATACAGTTTTACTCGAAAATCAATCCATTAATGATCTTGTCTTACTCCATTTGTGTCGACTAGCAACAAAATTGCAGTCACAATCAAGTCACTTTGCTTTGGTCGTACAACAACTGACATCCAACCCCTTCTCTTAGGGTTTGAAACTACTATAGTACCCTTTCCTTGATCTATGTGCCCATATTAGGGTTGTCCACACTAAACTAAATATTTTGACCTCTAGGTCGAAACATTGCTTGACAACTTTGAAAAGTTGTCATGCAACTTTTGCAACTTTTGCAACTTTTGAGCAACTTTCTCAATGTTACTTTTCTTGACTCCTATGCCCACATTGGGCTAACCTATGGCCACCACCATGCTAAGAAGGACCCTAAAACACCTCAAAGGCACACATACCCTCTACTTTCAAGAAAAACTCAACTTTGATTTATGACCCTAGGACCTCAACTAGCAAATGGTGGGAGCCCTTTGAAGGGTGCTCTTGCACCACATACATACATACATACATACATACATACATACATACATAAATACATACATACATACATACATACATACACATACACATACACACACATACACACACATATATGTACATACACATGCATGCATGTATATAAACACATACACAGACATACAGATGCATATACATACATACATACATACATATACACACATACATAAAACTATATGTAATCACATACATACACATGTACATGCATGCATATGTACATACATGTGTACTCACATACATACACACATAGATACATAGATACATACACATGTACATACACACACACATATGTGTACGCAAACACACATGCACACACATGTACATTATGTATGCATTTGTATGTGCATGTACATGTGCATGTGCATGTGCATGTGTATGTGTAGGGGTAGGTGCAGGTGTAGGTGTAGGTGTATGTGTATGTAGATGGAGGAAATGGGAAACTAAATCATGGATTTAGCTCCTTCCAACATCCAACAATGAAATTTTCCTGCAAATCACATACATGCAAACCAAAAAAATACACACATGCATACTACAACAAAACTAATCCATTGCACTCCATAAATGAAGGTCTTGTGTAGCTATAATGGCTCTCACAACCATGCACAAGAAGCTATAATTTATTAGAGATTTGAAATGTTTGAAAGAGAGCAAAATGCAAGATTAAAAAAATTCAAATTCAAAAGATGGACTAAATGCTAGATTGCTAGATAGCTTCAAATGAGAGAGGCGGTTGGGTTTTTATAGAAGTCCTCATAGATGAATCCAATATCAAGACGAATGTGGGATAAAGGATTGGTGCAAAAATGAAGAGTGTTTACCCCAAATGCATTAGATGAGTGAAATAGATAGAGAGGAAATTGAGAAACAAGAGATTTAGTTGATATGTAGAAGATTTTGAAAATAGATTTAATAATAGTATATATTAATGGATTAAATGAAGTATAATATTATAATGAATATTAATGAGATAATGAAGAATAATGGGATAATATATTATGATATGAATATTATAATGAAAAATAAAATAAGGAGGAATAAATAATAAGAATATTATATAATGAAGATCCACCTGATAATGGGAAAAACTTAAGTTTATTTAGGAGAATATTTTAATGAATTTTTTAATGTGTCTACAATGTACGTTTGAGTCTAGGTGTGGTTGTATGTGTCTATGTCTTTGTATGAGTACGAGGATTTCCTTTTCTATGTGTAGCATATTGATTAGACTTTTTTATGGTTTAATAGTAAGGGTAATGAGAAAAAAAATAAAAATCACATCATTTAATAGTGATTTGGGCATTATTTTCTAATGGTTTCATAATGTTGGTTTTCAAAATTTTCCATGTTTAATTTATTTTTAACAATTTTCTAATGTTTTTATTCTAAACATTTTCAAAAAATTGATAAAATAAAGAATTAGAAAAAGAATAACAATAAATATATTTATTTTTTAAACTATAAAAATAAAACCCAAAAAAAGAAAAAAAAAAAGTACATGCCTAGAAGAAAAAGGGCCAAAGTAAGCTCCCTTTGCAGTTCGGCCAAACTCTCGAAGCTCCTAGGTGCCAAATGAGGATAAATTGCAAAAAAAATGGTTTATATAACTAATAGTTTGACTGGACTACTAGTGCAATTTCATTGCCATGTATGTGACATGGGGCACCACGTGACTGGGGTATAGTCCAGTCGGACTACGTGTAGGTAGCCCCAAGTGCGACACAACTTCATGATTTTGCCCATAACTCCAATGCATTATTCTCCTTGTAAAGCATATTTTGTAAGGCACATTATATGAGTTCATTTTATGGGTGATAAAACGTAAGAGAATTTTGTGCCTCATAAAACATAAATAGGTTCTATTGCCCATAAAATGCACTCACATTTTAAAAATTCTTGCCAAATGTCCTAGTCTTAATTTTCCTTCATTTCTTTATCACTTTATTTAATATTGTTGTCTTTTTTTATTTTACTTATCATATATTGATAGAATCAAGGTTTTTTTCTCATTACTTTGGAGGCTCTATTGTCAAACTTAACAATTTTCTAGAAAGTGTGAAGTAGTATAAGGATTTTTTTTTAAACTAGAGAGTGGGAGTTGTAAAAAGAGAAAGAGGGAGAGGGAGATGAAGAAAGAGATAGATATGGATGATAGAGAAAAACAAAGAGAGGGGTAGACAAAGTGATACGCAAGAGAAGTGAGATAAAGTGGGGAGTGCATATACATAGAGAGATATAGAGATATACGAAGTGAGAGGGGGATAAATATAAATAATTTGTGAGAGAGAGATAGAAATAGGTGAAGGGAGAGATGGAGGGGGAGTTGGAGTAATAAAAATATAGAGATAGAATGGGATGAAGGGAGCAAGATTGGGAAGGGAGATAAAGGAGGATGGACGATAGAGAAATGGAGAAAGATATGAAAGACAATGTATGGTGAGAACTAAAGACAAATAAAGAGATAGTTATAGAGAGATAAAGAGAGAGAGGGAGATAGAAATATAGATAGATGGATAAGAAGACATATATATATATATATATATAGGAAGAGATACATAAAGAAATATGGTTCGAGAGACAAAAATAAAGAGAGAGTGGTCAAGATAGAGAGATATAGATGGAGACAAATAAATATAGAGGAAGAGTGAGTAGAGAAATAGTAGAGAAATAGGAAGAAAGATAGATAGAGAGAGAATAGGAAAATAATTATAGAGGAGAGATAGAGATATAGAGATTGAGAAGTAAAGAGATAAAGAAATATAGAGGTAGACATCCAAAGAAGAGGAAAAGGAAGAGTGGGAAAGAAATAGAGTGAGATGGAGAAAGATAGAGGGTTATAAAAGGAGGGAGAAGGGGAGAGATAAATAGAGGAAGGATAAGGAGTGTTGATAAATTGACAAGTAACTAAAAGGTTAAATAACATTGCTAAAATAATTCTACAATAACAACTACATATAAAAGACAATTTCTAAAAAAAATCTTATGCGAAAAATTGAAGGACAATTAGATGAAATTAAAGGCATAACTTTTGATGAGTACCCAAACGACCTCATTTTTTTGATGATCCGAGCAGGCGTAACAATGTATATTGGGGAAGCCATCGTTACGAAAGTAATTAATTGGAAAGCATAAGTGCACACCGCGTGCTATTCAACCTCAGAGCGGGTAAATTTATAGAATGGATGGTGCAGAATGTACTCATTTTTCTGTTGAAAGTGACGTCTTTGTTATCTTCTTACCTGCTTCCGTCTAAGATTTAGGCGTTTTTGGTCTGCAAGCGGAAACAAAGGACAGAAATAAATAAACAAATAAAAACATTTGGGTAATTGAAACCTTGACCAAGCCACAGCGCGCAGCATGACAGCATTATCTAATTAGTGACTAATTGAATTATTAGGCGTAATAGCGTGAAGACAATCACAAAGATTAATTAAATATTTAATCTATCTCAGATCAAGAAATTGTATAGAATGGATGTTAGAGTGGGCAGTCAATTTTCTGGTGAAACTGACGTCTTTGTTATCTTCTGCCCTGATTCCTCGTAAGATTTAGACGTTTTTGGTTAGCAAGTGTGAAGAAGGGACAAACATAGATAAACAAACAAGTAAATTAGAGTATTGTAGAGGCACTCCGAGGGAAACCTTAACCAGGTAGCAATATCATCAAAGCATTATTTTGTTAAATCATGTGCGATCAAATTTTATATATATATCTTTTGCATTTACAATATTAAATTTCATTTTCTGGGGTCGAGTGTGGGTGGACAGGCAGTCATGTCAGATTCGAGTTAATTTTTCATTTGATTGAGATTGATGTTTTCTTAGTAAAGATTTGAAATTTTCTTTGGTTTCAATTTTTAAAATAAAATTATTTAATATTTTGAAAAAAAAATGAAATAGTATATATTTTTTTCAAGAATCATGATGAATTTTTTAATACAAGTTTTAGTGCTTATATCTTATCTTTTAAAGTGGCTTAATGTCCACACACGCATGATTCGGA
>NC_081411.1:321783320-321835820 GCF_030272615.1 Cryptomeria japonica
ACAACAATGCTTCTGGTCATGCTTTAGAATTTGGTAGAGCAAGGACAAATCAGTAGAAGAAGGTAAGACCTACTCGAAGGACTGAAAATGGGAAGAGGAGTGAGACCAAGAAGGTTTGGAAGAAGAAGGAAGAGAATAGAACCATGGATTGGCATTGTGCATTCAATGCACATGTGATATCTCCTAAGGCTTGAAGGAGATGCAGGACTTAGGGGGAGTAACAAATTGACCATATTACTCATCCCCTTAGTAAAAAGGACAAATGGAAGAATAAGTTGTTGCCGGTATAAAGGAAGAAGTTGATGTGACAGTTTATGTAGTTGTTGTAGTGGATACACATCTACCTATGAGAGATGGATTACTGCTGCATGTGTTAATGGATGGCTAAATTGCCATTGAAATAAGAGGCACTTGACACAAGAAGACATGAGTTAGAGGAAGGTTCTCTAGTGGAGATGTTGATCCAATTTAGTTAACTGGTATGTGTAGTATGTTAACCGGTATGGACATTAACTGGTAGTGCAAGTTATGTAAGTCAATGTGTTTCGGGATCATTGCAATAACTTTGGTAGCTTAGTCTGAGGTAGTCATGTCTCAGGTGATATTGGAGAAGACCTGATTGACATTATGTTGGTCTGGTAGCTGACCTTATGTGCATACATTTTTATGGGCTAACCGGTTTTCTTTTTGGCATGATAGTGATGTGGTATGGAATTGTGTTCATATAAGATCATGTTATAAACTGTGATGGATGTCATGGAGTTGGAATATCATCAGTTGATCATATATGCACAACTCAACCAATATAAGGTGCAGATTGGAGCTCCAATTTAGAACCTGACATGCATTGAAGACCTGTGATCTATGGCTCAGGTGGAGTTCACAACAATATCTTATGATTGGTATAAGACATGTTGGACACAAGGGGATATTAGGTGTTTATGTTGCACTACCGGCCATCGGTTGAAAGGAATAGTTGTGTTGCCCACCGGGAGATAGATCTACAAAGGAAGAGAAAAATTCCTCTAGCAACTGGTTGTGAACAAAGAGGGAGAGTTACTTGTACAGGGGGAGAACCTACATTTGGTATCAAAGAATACACATATGATATCAAATTGGTATCAATGTTGGCCTCAACACTTGGTATCAGCAAATAAGGGTCAAAATAACCTTCTGCATGTCAAAAAGGGAGATGATGTAGTCTAGCCGGTAGGTAAGTGGAATTCACTGACACATTTTTTCCTATAATTGGTATCAGACTTGTATATACAATTAGTATCCGGTTTGTATATGTATTTGGTCACTGAGAAATTGGTATCAGTTGGTGTCTGATCCCTCCATCTCTAGTGTTGCTGGATGAGAGGATGCAGAGTCAATGATCAAGAGGGAGAAGCAATTGTTATAGAGAAAAGGGAGAGAAACTATGTCAGTGCCCTATGCCATTGTTGTCAAAGGGGGAGAGAGAATATCTAGTATGCCAGATACTACATGTGTTGACATCAATGCCAAAGGGGGAAATTGTTGGCATTGTGTTATCATTGATGTCAACCGGTATAGCATGACAACTAGATTAAGAGATTGTTGGTATAGCTATCTTTGATGTCAACTAGTAATGGTGTCATTGATGTCAACTAGTATAGCACGTTATTGGTATATCTTGTCACCAGTAAGAAGAGGATGTCAATCGGCTATGTGGTTACTAAGGTCAATCGGTGAGTATACAAGTTTGCGTTGCAAAGAAGGAATCGATACTTGGTAAACTAGTGGATGATGAATTGATAAATGATCAGTAAGTAATGTGTTGGCATTGAGTTATTGCCAATCGGTAAACATGTGCTCGGTAATCTAGAAAAGGTTGAACTAATGAAGAAGTGCATATATCGGTATGCTAGTGTGATGTCTTTAGAAAGACTCCCACCAGAAGAAGAGGTCATCACAAGATAATGATATGACCAACAGAGTTTGGATTGCTGCAAGTTAGTAAGGTAGACAAAGGGGATGTCTATCGGGTTATGTGCCAGATTAAAGATGTATTTGCTCGATGTCATCTTAGGAATATCTGTGCAAAGCCAAAAGAAGATGACAATGATCCACTCCCACCTGTAAGTGGAGCCTATCCCCCAACATGCATGGAATGCATTATAACTCTTTGGGATAGGTTTGTCAAGAAGTTAAAGACAGGAGATTGAAGGCTCACACCGGATGAACTAGTGAATCATAAAGATGCCTCAAGTGCATGGAGTCATAGATATGCACTGGATCAGCTAGGGTTGGCAAGTTGAGCCACTAGGACAATGAAGGAAGAATAAAGAAGTGATGGTTTTGTCATTTTGACAAACTAGTTGAGATGATGTCTGGGCTGATGAAGAAGAAGGTAAGGTTGAGAAACTACAGATAGAGAATGCAACCGAAATGTAGATGCAGACAGATGGAGACTATCGAAGATTGATGACATGGTGTCATCAAGGTGATTACTGGTAAGTATATCAACCAGTAAGCTAACAAAGTATAGAAGTGAAAGCCTCCTATCTTATGAAGATAGGAATGTGGTGGATTGGTATGTCTGGTGACAGGTTAAGGTGTTCCAACGATAGAGCAGCAAAGTGCAGGCTTGAAGGTTGACCAGTTAGGGTATAACCAGTAGGGTTAGAGAATTGGTAGACGAACCTGATTGCATGTTGGTCGGTGGCTATGCCTAAACTGACACAATGGCCTGAGCAAAGGTGGATGCCGATAATGATGACATGTAGGACACAAGTGTCGTGCATGCAGTGGTCAATAAAGTGTGCTTCAACGAGGTTGGTGATGGGTCAGTCGACATTAATGTTGACTCTGGCTTTCATGAGTTGAGGATGGAGGTTTGTGGCTCAATATAGACTAGAGATCTTAGTGATGCGCTGATCGATGCAGATTGTGTAGGTGCTGATTGGATTCAGTGAAGGGGATCAATAACTCATTCATCATAGTTGACAAGTGCAAAATGACAAAGAGGCTGTGTTTGCTAAATATGGCAAATGTGTTTTGGATGCAACGAGATTGGTATAGTTGTTTGATCCATTGTAGGTATTCAATCTCTGGAAGGAGTTCTAATTGGATTTGGTTTGCCTTGAGGTTGATGAAGAAACCCTAGCGCACCAAAGGTTTGAATGTCGGTCATGACGTGAAAACTTGGGTATAAATATGCTGACTAAAGACTGAAGATGTTTGATGTTGCAGGCTAGATATTGAAGAAATTAGAGTGAAAGTGCAACAGAGAGCCAACCAGTCAGACAATTCATCAAAGATCAAGGTGATTGAGTGCTTGAGAGAGAACCAATAAGAATATATAAACCGACAAGGGTAAGGAAACTGATAGACTGTCATTGAGCCTAACAATGGTAAGAACCGGTAAGAGGATAACTACATTGATAAAAGCAAAGCAGAGAGAAAGTGAAAAGAAGTAGAGGCTGAATCGGAGAGAGTGTCAGAGAAGATAAGACACAAAAAAGATTGAGTAGAGGAGAGATTAGTTTCGATAGAGAGAAGAGTATTGACAAAATAGAGTTAGAGGCTGAACCGGTAAGGTTGCAGTCGAGAGTGAAGGAGAGGAGGATCTGAGTGAGCAGAGATCCGATAGAGAGCATATGAGAGGAAGATTGATTGAGAAGAGTAAAATTAGAAGAGAATTTGCAGAGGTTACAAAACACATTTGTAACCGGGTTATCACCTTTGTATTGATATATGATATTGTAATCACTGAGTTGGAGCTCGATGCAGGGGTTGCTGCTCCTTGGGTTGGTTCCCTAAAATCAGGGTTTGGTGCTCTTTGGGTTGGTTCCCTAAATCAGGGGTTTTTGCTCCTTGGGTTGGTGCCCTAAAATCAGGGGTGGTGCTCCTTGGGTTGGTGCCCTAAATGTTGTAACCATTGTTTTCATTGTGAGGCTGGATTGGAGTAGTAGACTCTAGCAACATTTCTAACTGAGGCTTTCCCATGTTGGATTTTCCTCATACATCCAATGTTATGTGATGTTCCTTTTGTGTGTGGTTACATTTGTGTAATCTTCCTATCTCACCGGTACATCCAGCTTGTGTTAGATATGCTAACCAGTACACACACTTAGGATTAAAAGGTTAAAGTTTGGAAACCATTGGTTCACCCCCCTCTCAGTGTCATCTTGTGTTCAACAACTCCCACTAAGATCAATACTTTTTCACTCTCCTACACTCCCCCTTTGACATCAATGACAAAGATGGGGTTCTGGAAACCAAAACTTTGCATAAAATGTATATATAGAGCATATATATATACAATCCTTACATATGACTGAAAATATTTGCAAAGATGTTTTTCAATGACTCCAAATGGATATCCCAACCCTTCTTGAGGCTTTATAAAATTGTTATAAAGCCATTGAACAGATATGCTAGTTCCTCTACTGACTTAAGATCTACCGGTTCACTAAATGCCATCGCATTTTGAGCATCCTGGAGTCCACTGCTCACAATGTATCTAACTTAGGAGTGATGAGACTCTAAAGGTCTCCAACCCTACCAATGATCCTCTCCTTTTCATGGTTTAAGCTTCTCATCTTGTCAAGTAGAGATATTACTTGATCTTATTTGCTTCTTATAGAGATTGATAGAGGATCAAGTGACTGAGATATACTTGCCAACTATTCTTCATGCTCCTTATAATTCTTCTCAATCTCTATAGTGAACTTGGAAAATGATAGGCAAAATTTGAAAATGTTACTTCCTTCAGATAATGCATCTTGAATGCTCTTAATGCAAGTATCCAATGAGAATTTATCACTATAAATCATCCTCTTCAATGTCCTCATCCTTTTAGCATTACACTCATTATAGACATTCTCCTCTGTTGATCTCTCTAATGATTGAAAATGAGTGTCCACAGATTTGACCAATCTCTTCAACTAACCAGAGGGAGTATCTGATGTGATCTTTTAAAATGATCGCATTAACTTCTAAAGGATATTGGATGCCTAAGTGAGCATCTCACTATCCTATTGAGATCCCGGAACACTAAGAGGGGAGGGGGGAGGGGGGTGAATTAGTGCTCTACTTGAATGGAGAAATTTAACCTTATTAACACAAAGACTCAGCAACCGATAAACATAAAAGCATATAACAATAAGTAACAATGCAACCACAAAGATGAACACCATAACACCACAGATTTATAAGTGGAAAACCTCAATGAGGAAAAACCATGGTGGGATTGGAGACCCAGAATATCTATCTGTTGATCAGATGAATAAATATTACAATAGGGGGCCTGCACATGTAGGAAGGCCAACAACCTAGAGCACACCAGTCGTCACAAAAGGAGCCTCACTGACTACAACTTTATTTGCACACAGATTATCCCATAACCCACATATCATGATCTACAAAGAGAACTTACATCATATTTATACCAACCCGGGACCTAAACAACTAGGTCGGATACCTAAAAGATAATACAATAAATTCATTACATAATACCACAAACCAATGATAAACCAAGTCGCCCTAGGACCGAAACAACATAAACCAAACAATAAATCCAACCGGTAATGCATTGGGAGCATTATCCAACATGTTACATAAACTGGTCCATAACCTAACAAAATAAGATTGGACCTATAATAGGTTGCCATAAACCAAATGCAACACCATTGATCAACTGGAACACAAACATGATAACCATCAACATCTCGATAACCTTCTAGAAGCCGCACCGACACCACTTATCAAATTCATCAAAAGATCTTCAACAAATCTCTGTCAGTAAAAACCCTTACCGGTAACCAAAAGGCTTACTAGAACAAATGATAGCATCTAGATCATCAAATCCCAAACCAACTGAATGTGATATACATCAGGAACACATGAATAACCAATCCAAACCAATTCCAACAATTGGAACATGTCGAAAAAGATCTCCAGATCAACATCATAAACCAACCACTCTATTGGAACCCCATAGACAACAAATCAACTAGTGTTGACATCAATAACAAACATCAATGCAACACATAAACAATTCCTCCAAATTGCCAACATGTCCTCTGTGTGAGATTTCAATAAGTCCTTAGTAGCCTTGGCTTGAGAAAATGTAGCTAAATGGAGCTTCTAGATGGGGGACAGAGAGGCTAGTTGTATAGGGCCTTGGATGAATTATGGATCATCCACAATATTCTTTCCCTTCATTGACTCGTTAGTGTCTCTTGCCACCAGAATAGCTTCAACCTTTACCTCAACTTCCTCCTTCTCAGCTTCCTTCTCATCATTGACGTTAGGCGGTAATTCATCCTTCTCAATAGTGACTACTAGAGGATTCTGAGCATCATCTACTTTTTCTACATTGCCTTCACCCTTATCCACTATATCCTTATTTTGTGTATCTTCCAGAGCATTTACTTCATCTTGATCATCAATCTTCACATTCAGAACAAAAGAAGTATCATCCTTTGTCTTCTCTTTTGGATCATCCTGAGTTCTCTCAGGATTAACCTCATATTGATTTTGTAACAAAAAATTTCTCAAAATTTTCTTGGTGTCCTTAATAACCTCATCAATTTTCCCAATCATTATCTTATTCAATCTAGTCTTACTCTGAAACTCATTCTTAGCTAACTTCAGAATTATAGCGATCTCCTCCTTAGAAATTACGGAGCATAAATTAACTAATACATATTCTCTTAATCTATTTTCTTCCACTCTTGTTGTCTCTCTCCTCATATCCAAAACTTCGTACAAACTCTTTGGAATTTTGGACATTAATTCTATTAGAGCTTTTATATAGACATTCAAATATTGTATAGTAGCTTCCTCTAATGATCTTTTACTATTTGCATCAAAATTGTCATACCATTCTATCAAAGGCTTCAGGTTACCATTATTTACTACCTCATCATTATTTCAATTAGAGACATTGAAGGTTCACCAGTGAATTTTCCTTGTTTTATTACCTCATCAATTCTGGATGATTTTGGTTTCTTACCAAATTTTTCTCTATCAGATGGTTTTTCCTTTGCATCTTTAGAGGCCTTAGTAGCTTTGGCCTTTACCTCCTTCACCACTTCATCTGAATTGGTTTTTTCATAATCCATAGTAAAAAATCTTACTGTCTTTCTCTTCTCTCCCTTGCCGGGCGATTTGACTGATGATTTAGCTGGTTTTGTAGGACCGGAGGAGGGAGAAGTTCTTGATTGCCTTGGTTTAGGTGCAACAAATTTTGGTTTATCCTTCTTAATAGTCTACTCTTTAGAGAGGATGTTCCTCTTCCTCACCTCTCGTACCACCTCATTTGAAATCCCTATACATTCTGCATAAGCCTCAACCTCCTTCCTAACTTTCTTCTAGATTATAGGCTTCTCAAGTTGTTGATGCAACTTTAGGCTTTTCTCCGCATAGGTGCCAAACCTCTCCTCAGAGGGATCCACCAACTTGGTCAACAAGTGTTGTTCATAGAGTTCCAAAATCTACTCATCTACTTCATATCCCATTGGCACAATCCAGGATATTCTAGGATAACAACTTCCATCAAACACTAATTAGTATCCACCATGAAGCAGATTATATCCTTATATTCCTCCACTATGAACTTGGGAATTCTTTGTCTTTCATGTATTTCCTTATAGAAATTCTTAAAATATCCCCATAGTATTGCATCACCGGAGTTCAACAAGTATGCTGGCAACAATGCAGCAAACTGAGAGGGGGGATGAATCAGTTTGCACAAAAACTCACTGCAACTTAAACCACAAAACATATATGATAATTAATAGTTAAAGCATGAAACAACTCCACATCAATAACACACATAACACCAATATTTTTGGCTTGGAAAACCCAATTAAGGGAAAAACCAGGTGGGAACCTACCCACAATGAGATAATACCCTGTTAGGAGTAAATGAAAATACTACAATGGGGAATGCACATGCATTTAGACACACTGCCTATAGCTCATTACTCAAAATAAGAAATAAGGGAAGGCTCACTGCCTTACATGAAGTCTCACTGATTTACAAAGACATTCAGAAAAATAATCTAGATTACATGAACTATGAAAATAGCATCTCCATATGCCTAAGTATAGTTCTGATTAAGCACACAGTCTGCTCTGCAATACTTCTCTTCTCCTTCACACTTCTGAAAGATCAAATCACTTTTTTTACACTTACTCTATCACACACTCATAGATACAATGTAGACATACATCTTACATGATTATTACATTTATTTATACAAACCCTCAACGTCTATTTCTAGGTTAGCTAAACTCTCAATACAAATTATAAAATAATAACCTCACATGCTACAACAATACATGCAAACCAAAATGATATCGACAAAGAAATAGTCTTGACCCAAATCAATACCGCAAACATGCAACACTTCCAAAAGTTACCCTTGATCTTCTACAACATGCTACAACCACCAATAATGTCACATAACATGAACAAATGCCATCGAACAAAGAAAATATTCAATAACGCGCACAAAAATGAATGTGGACCACCAATACGCAGAGAATATGATCTACAGACATTCAGAAGTAGTGTGAATTGCTCCAAAACAACCACAATAACTCAGATTACAAGAATCATCATCCTCTCTCTATTGAAGCTCAAGAACACCATCATAATTGACTTTCAACCTGAAATATTTTCTTGTAGATATCAAAATCATGAACCAATCGAACTGAGGATACACATCAATATACAGAACACATCCCACACATGCGCAACAAAAGATATAGCAATTCTAAAACAATATGGAGCATAAACCAAAATATCGAATAACACAAACAACTGAATAACATCCTCAATATCGGATCACAAAACTTGATCAAAACATCATGCAAACCTCTGCATATGGGGATGAACTATCTACAGACAACATACCAGAAACCCTTTAATCTACACCACCTCATCTGCAACATAGAGGCTAAACCGACTTATCCAACCAAACTGCAACACTGGAATACACAGAAGAATATGTTGACACCAATGACAACACATCAACCAATACCCAAAAATCTCCCCCTTTGGCATTGATGGAAACATATGAATGTGAAAAACAATCAATGCAAAGAAAGAAACAACTCTTAACAATCTCCCTCAAAATCAACAACTCAAAATACTTCAAGGTTTTTCACACGCTTCTCTCCCCCTTTGAGATCAATGAAAAAGGCTCAGGAATCAAGATTTCCTCCCCTTTGAATTAGCTTCACAACTCTAATCATCTAAACTAAACACCAACACTGAATACTATTGGCATTTTTTATGTTTATGATGTGATTGTCATTGATGGAGACACACTTGCATTGAGATCATTTTTGTATGTATTAGTTAAAGCTCAACCGGTACATGTTCCAACTGATATGATGCATTATAGTCCTTAGACTATTGGTGTTTTGCAGAAAGTGTTTATCGATCTGAAGCGGTATGTTGACCCCAAGCAATTTGAGGATCTCAAGCGGCACGAACGATCAAAGCAGCAGAACACATATTTCCCAGTCTTCAATTTTGTCAAATCGGTAACCAGCATTTTGTTTGAACTAGTATTTTGTATAAATCGGTAATACTCTGTGATGAGTTACCAACCGGCATTTTGTGATGAGTTACCATCCACTAATTGTTTGACGGTGCTGACACTTTAACAGTGCTTTTTGTGTCGTGTTACCAAAATATGTCTAGATGCATTGAACCTAGGAAATTGTATTGTAATCCTATTGGACTGACATGAAATCAGATTCCTTTATAAGGACATCATGTTTAGGGTTTTAGGTTGTTGTTGCAAAAGTTAATGTTGTTGCTAGGGTTTAAGGTGGTTGAGGAGTTGGAGAGAATATGAATGTGTAGAAGACTGAAGTAATGCTGGAATGCATTAGTAATGAGCTATCAAGGATCTAATCAAGTAATCTGTGCTATTAGCTAGATCATTCACTTGTTGATTACTCACATCTTTGACAAGTCTGCAGCCCTTAACTAGGTAGGGCCAAAAGCCTCTTGTAAATCCTCTAACAAGGTGGTTCACATCTGTGGATCTAAAATCCTCTAGCAAGGTAGTCTTTAATCGGACTTATCTCCTAACAGAGATTGAGATTCCTAACAGGATCTGTTCTGGTAAAGAACATTGTAAGACCCTAACCGGTTTGACCTTAACCAGTCTGATTCCTATTCTACAAATAGTTACTTGTGAGTTCCATCTCACCATGGTTTTTCCCATTTGGGTTTCCACATCAAAATCCCTTGTGTTATGGTACTTCTGCTTGTGTGGGTGAATGCATTATTTGCTATTTGGTTTGCTTGTGTGCTAACCAGTTTGTCTGTTAAACTATTTTATCGGTTTACTGTTAGTCTAGCAAAGTGTTTAAGTGCAAATATTTTTGGCATACTAATTCACCCCCCCTCTTAGTATTCATCAATTGGTATCAGATCCTACCTTTCTATAAGTTTAACCACTTGGAAAGAGATATGGGGGAATACACATTGAGGGAACTTACTCATCGGCTCACTCAATCTGAGCAAGCCTATGATGATCTTATGGTCAAATACAAGGCATCTCAAGCAAAAAGGAGGGAACATGCAAAAAAGCTGATGGAGCTATCTGAAAATAGTTCCTCTGATGAAGCGAGCATGGAAGCCCTGATTCAAGAAGTAGAAAAGATGAATGAATCCAATTCCAACTTGAGAAAAGAATTGGAAGGACTAACTATTCGAATGTGCCAAGAGCTTGAGAACCGGAGGAAAGCTGAAGATCTGGTCAAAGACAAGGATCATGAAATCTCCAAGCTGAAGTAAGAGATCAGTGCCCTAACTGCTCAACTCCATGCGAGCAAAGTGGAAAAGGAAGACATGCAAGGAGAACTGAACATTGCCATCTCTGAGAATGAAAACCTGATGGAAACAAATGCTGCTATTTCCAAATAACTCTCTGAGTCAAAGGAAATATTTGCTAAGTTCAACAAGAGTATTGTCAAGCTAGAGAAAAAGCTTGAATCTGCCAAACTGGTTAAGAATACCAATGGACTTGGTTATTCTGGTCATGAGGAAGGTGAGACCTCTGGTACAAATGCTAGAACATCAAAGAAACAACTAGCATCAAAGGATAAAGGTAAGCAAAAGTTTAAACCTGTTTGCTTTAACTGTCTTAAAGAAGGACATACTGCAAATGTGTGTAGGAGTAAGGCTTACAACAATTTTCCTTATTTCCTAAATGATAAGCCTAGATCCTATAGATTCAATGGTAACTATTATGCTTAGAGGACCCAAGGAGTTGGTCCTGAACCTTTTGTGAACCAGAATCACAACTGATTTAATGCTTTCAATCATCAGTCAAGAAGCGGTGGCTATAAGGCGGCAACTGGATAGAGAGAAAACTATAAGGTCTATCATGGTCATGGTCACACTGCTGCAACATGCAGAAGGAAGAATGACAACATGAGTAATGGACCTTGGAGAGCACCTAGATTGGTCTGCTATCACTGCAACAAACCGGGTCACATTGCCAGATTCTGTAGATCAAGAAAGAACATATATGATGATATACTGGTCACTCCAGAAGGAAACATTGATGTTGACACTATTCAAGCGGACATGAACAAAACCTGGAAGAAGAAACCAACGGTATTACAAGAGGAACTGGTTTCCGCACCTAGTGTGGAAGTCACGGAACCAACAAACTAAGCTTCAGAAAAGCTTAGGGGGAGCAAATGGAAAAATGTTTCGAACCCTTGGTTTACACCAATAAAAGACCTTAACCGGTATGCGATACCTGTCAATAGGCGGAAGACCAAAAATGGTAAAAGGCAAATTAGGGTTTATGCCCTAATGGTGGAGCATTAATTACGGTAGGTGAGGAATATGTTTAAAAGGATTTTTCAAATCATTTCTCACTATCAGTTTTCGAAGCGAAGGAGGTTTTCAAGTGCAGAGCGACGACAAAGTGATTTGTGCTACGATTCTGAGAATTTAAGGAACCTTGAAGGAGATTCAAAGTCAAATTGCAAACGGTCAAGTGAAGAACGTAAAGTGGTGATTCTGCAACCGACAGAGTGTGAGGTGGAGAAGAATCTGAAAGCCCTAAATTCATGATTTTTGAAAGGTATTTTTCAAGTTTTTCAGTTTCTATCATGGCTTCTACATCCCATACTAGCTCTAGTACATCTGTAGATTCAACAAGCTTTATTCAATGCAAGTCTAGATATAATGCCCTATCACAAGTTCCAGCTGGTGTCATAGTAGAAGAGGGAATCTCAGATTACATAGATTGTAAAATTGAAGACCTAGGGTCTCTAGCAATTCAATCGTAGCTAGGTTTATTTTGTGGACAAGATAAAAAGATCAAACTAGAGTATAGTATCTTGGAGAAGAAGAAGCTCCACAATGCTGTTTATTTCCTAGAGGATTTCATAGATGATCACATTAGGATCATTTTGAGCAGAGTTCATGGTGACAAGATTTACCTGGAAAGAATGCATGATATAACACCACAAGCAATTCATGTCATCACCAGTTTCTACAATACAGGGGAAGTGCCAGCTCTAAGGATGGTAAGCAAAATTGAAATTTCCAAGCTCACTAGTTCAGTGAGTGACTCACGAGGTATGACCATCAATTCTATCAAGGACAATCTGGTGAAATATGCATGTATGGTGATTGGATACTAGACGTTCTCAGCCAGCAGAATTAACTCTGTATCTACTGCAACGGTAAATGTCGCTTACTGGATGATCAAGGAGGATGCATCATTTGACCTATGCATCAGTATGCAAAGGCAACTCCTATTGAATCTGAAATCAATCAAACAAGATAATACATTGAGGTTCAAGTTTGGACAACTACTGGTTGGGTTATTCTTTTACTTCCAAGGCTACTTTCTAGGAGTAGGTGATGTCCAGTGGTCTGCTGACCAACTGGTAACCAAGCAAATCAAGGAAAGCATTCAAGTAGTTGGAACTAGTTACCCTGAAGTTCTGAACAAGTACTTTGATGAGTTTAGACGCAAAATGAGTCAGAGGGTGAGAATATCAGGTGATATTGTCAAGAAATATGAAGATGATATTTGTTTCACCATTAAAATGGATCAATGCATAGTGGAGGTTGTTGAGCCCAGACAAGAGAAAGTGGAGCCTATGGGCTATGAGGTAATGCATGATATGCTAGAAGGATATGCCTCTACCCTTATTGCCTCACCACTTGATCGAAAGGAAAAAAGAACCGACACCTACCTAGAAAGGATAACACTAGTTGAGGAACCCTCAACAAAGAAAGGAAAAGAACCTTTAGTGAAGAAGGCAAAAATAGTGCCTTCAGCATCGACACTGGCTACTATAGCCAGTCCTACAGTGACCAAGTGGTCACCAGCTAAAAAGAAACCTGAAGCGGCACCTGCTAAAGTGTTTGAGAGAAAGAGGAAGACAAGGAATACCTCTCTAGACTCAGAAGAAACTGTGTTTGAGGAAAAACCTAAGAAGACACGACAAGCAAAGAAAAAGACAAAGAATGGACCAACATCATCAGCACTGGTAAATATTGACATCTCCTCCTACAAACCTTTGACACATTGTCAAAGAACTATCAAAAAAATTAGGAGAAAAGTGTTGAATGATTTGATTGATTGTTTTGATGACTTTAATGATGATGAAAAGGAAGCGGTTGAAAAATAAATAATTCAGTATTTATGTGTTAATGACCGGTTGCCTTTAGAAATTAGATCTGAGACACCCGATTCTTTGTATAAGTCCTTAGACAATAAATGGTACATTGCCATAGAGCAGGAACAGGAAATGAGAGAAAAAGTTTTTGCTGAACATTTTCTTGATGTATCAAATTCGGAACTATTCGAAGTAATGAACAAATACAAAGGCCTCTTCTTCATGAGAACAAGAAGACTCCTATTACTGGAAGGGAAGGGTAAAGAAGTGCTCAAGAATACACACACCCTTGCTCTAGAAGCTCTGAAGATGCATAGAGTGGCTGAAGCCAACAGGAAGGTTGAACAAGAACTGACAATAACAAAATTGAATGAAGTGTTTGATGATGAAGGAAACCCAGTCGTTGAACCTATTAACACTATTGATGTCGATGCTCTAGATGGAGAAGATGCTTCTTAGGGTACACCATCAGAAGTTATAGGATAGGAGAAGCAGGTAGAAAAGGAAGTAAAGCTAAAGGAAATAGAGGACAAAAAGGAGGAAGCAAAGAAGAAAGCAGAGGAGAAGAAAGATGAAGAGGAGAAGAAGAAGAAAGATGAAGAGGTGAAGAAGAAGAAGGATGAAGCGGAGAAGAAGAAAAAGGAAGAAGATGAGGAGAAATGTAAACAAAAAGAAAAGAGAAAAGAAGAAGAAAAGAAAAGAAAAGAAAAGAAGAGGAAGAAGAGAAAAAGAAACAAGAAGATGCAAGGAAGAAGAAAGAGGAAGTTGATGAGAAAAAGAGAAAGGAAGAGGAGAAGCGAAAGGAAGTAGAAAAGAAGAAGGAAGAGGAAGATAAGGAAGAGGAGAAGTGGAAGGAAACAGAGAAAAGGAAGAAGGAAGAGGAAGAGAAGGAAGAGGAAAAGAGAAGAGAAGCGGCAAGGAAGAAAATAGAGGAGGACAAGGCAGGAGAAGCGGCAAAGAGCACGCAGATGGAGACACCTAAGGCAACATGTAGTCAAGCCAAACTGGTTGACCTCACCAGTCCCATTGACATCCAGTCTGCAAGTGAAATGGAGCTACTGTAGAGCATCAAGGTTGCTCAAGAATGCCTTGAGGTGTTAAGGAGGAAGGAGGAAGATGTGATCCAAGCTACGGTGGACACTCTTACCGGTTTGTTACCTAGTACAAACCTCCCCAATACCGACTCATCATTGGCACAACTAAAGCTCCTATGCATAGTAGTAGATGATCAAGTGCAAAGCTTAGAATAGGTAGCAGAGGCAAATGCTAAGAAAGAGCATCAAAAGGCTCTCAACATTGCCCTGGTGAAGAAGCTTAATGAGCTCCGGTCTGAGTTGCAAAAAGCATAGAAGGATATAAGGAATGCTCTGGATGAGGGGAATCTTCTACTCAACAAGATTTTCCAACCTCATCTGTTCTATGATGATGTGCTTGCACAGAAGCAAAAGCTTCAATCTGATTTGCAGTTGTATATGAGTACCTTCAAGCTACCATATGACTCTTTTACAACTTATGGGCAAACCATTCACCGGTTTCACATCCAGTCTGCTAAATTAGACTTGGAAATAAGGACTCGGTCTTGAGATTTGCAGGAGGTACAACTGGTTCTATTCCCATGTCTGTAAATTCTTCAGAAGTGCTATCTAAATCTAGATGCCTTAACAGTGACACAGGAGATGAGCACAATTGACACCATGGAAGAACAGGTCTCCCAGATGCAGACAGAGAAAGAAGTAGCCACCTCCCTACTTGAGTCCTAGTATTTATCTATGAAACAATTCTTGCAGGACTTTAAATCTATTTTTGACAAGTTTTATTCCTTATTGTCATAACCTTTTATTATTTTAATACCACATGAAAACAGGGGTTGTTCAGCGGTACTTTGTCATTATTGGCAAAGGGGGAGAAGTATTCTAAGTAGGAGAAGTATCTGGTATTTAAAATTTTGATGTATGCTCTAATATCTCTATGTGAAAAATAGTTATACATTGTATTGTTAAAGGGACAGTGTATATGCTTAGGGGGTGAAATTTTGCTAATGGCATGATTTTGTTGTAAAACACTTAGATGTCAAAATTTTATTTTCCTAAGTGTTTCCATCAATGCCAAAGGGGGAGATTGTTGGTATTTTTTATGTTTATGATGTGATTGTCATTGATGGACACACACTTGCATTGAGATCATTTTTGTATGTATTAGTTAAAGCTCAACCAGTACATGTTCCAACTGGTATGATGCATTATAGTCCTTAGACTATTGGTGTTTTGCAAAAAGTGTTTGCCGATCTGAAGCGGTATGTTGACCCCAAGCGGTTCAAGGATCCCAAGCGGCATGAAGGATCAAAGCAACAGAACACATATTTCTCAGTCTTCAATTTTGTCAAACCGACAACCGATATTTTGCTTGAACCAGTATTTTGTATAAACCAGTAATACTTTGTGATGAGTTACCAACCGACATTTTGTATTGAGTTACCATCCACCGATTGTTTGATGGTGCCGACACTTTAACGGTGCTTTTTGTGTCGTGTTACCAGAATATGTCTAGATACATTGAACCTAGGAAATTGTATTGTAATCCTATTGGACCGACATGAAATCAGATTCCTTTATAAGGACATCATGTCTAGGGTTTTAGGTTGTTGTTGCGAAGGTTAATGTTGTTGCTAGGGTTTAAGGTGGTTGAGGAGTTGGAGAGAATATGAATGTGTAGAAGATTGAAGTAATGCTGGAATGCATTAGGAACGCGATATCAAGGATCTAATCAAGCAATATGTGCTATTAGCTAGATCAATCACTTGTTGATTACTCACATCTTTGACAAGTCTATAGCCCTTAACCGAGTAGGCCCAAAAGCCTCTTGTAAATCCTCTAACAAGGTGGTTCACATCTGTAGATCTAAAATCCTTTAGCAAGGTAGTCTTTAATTGGACTTATCTCCTAATAGAGATTGAGATTCCTAATAGGATCTGTTCTGGTAAAGAACATTGTAAGACCTTAACCAGTCTGACCTTAACCGGTCTGGTTCCTATTCTGCAAATAGTTACTTGTGAGTTCCATCTCACCGTGGTTTTTCCCATTTAGGTTTCCACGTCAAAATCCCTTGTGTTATGGTGCTTGTGCTTTTGTGGGTGAATGCATTATTTGCTATTTGGTTTGCATGTGTACTAATTGGTTTGTCTGTTAAAATATTTTACCGGTTTACTATTAGTCTAGCAAAGTGTTTAAGTGCAAAGATTTTTGGCATACTAATTCACCCCCCCCTCTTAGTATTCATCAACTACTCCCCTTGAGTAGAAGCCTCAGACATCAATTCAGAGCATAAAATATCTCTGTGAAGTTCACCAGACCAATGCAGATCCATGCATCTTAGTTCTCATTAGGAGGGGAAATCATGCCTAACTTGTCTTTGAGAAACTTAAAAGTATCTTTAGGAAAAGGCTTCATAAATATATCTACAATATATTCCTTTGTAGAGACATACTCCCTTTGTAGAGATATACTCCATTCTGACTTCTTTCTCATTCACCTTCTCTTTCAAGAAATGAAACTTGATTGATATATGCTTTGTTTTGGAATGCAACACTCAATTCTTTGAAATATGGATAACAGTTGAATTATCACAGTATATAGAAATAGGCTCATCATAAATAACTCCTATATCCTTCAAAATCCACTTCATCCAAATTACCTGAGTACAATTGCTATCAGCAACAATGTATTCAACCTTTGCAATAGATAAAGAAATAGCATCCTGCTTCTTGCTTGCCCAAGAGACCAACTTCTTACCCAAAAAGAATGCACCACCAATAGTACTCTTTCAGTCATCAACATCACCTGCCCAATCAACATTTGTAAAAGAACTCAGAGTAAATTCATCATTAAGAGAATACCACAAACCAAAATCAACCGTCCCTTTCAAATATCTAAATATCCTTTTTATATTAGTAACATGACATTCCTTAGGATCAACTTGAAATCTAGCAACATGACACACAACATTCATTATATCAGGTCTAGTCTGGGTCAAATACAACAAGCCACCAATCATAGATCTATATTTGGTCTAATTATCTTTTGATGAATCATCATCCTTTGTCAACTCATACTTGGTCACCATCAGTGTACCAATAGGTTTAGAGTTTTTAAAACCAAAATTTTTCAACAATTTCTTCACATACTTAGACTAAGATATGAAAATACCTTTATCCAACTGCACGTGATTTTCAATCCTAGAAAGAATCTCATTTCACCAATCATAGACATCTCAAATTCATTCTGAATCTCTTTAGCAAATCTCTTACATAGGGAATCGTTTCCTCCAAAGATAATATCATCAAAAAAAACTTCAACAATCAAAATGTCATTTTGATCAATTTTGAAATAAATATTACTATCAGCAGTACCTTTGTTGAATCCAAGCTTCATCAAATACTTATCCAATCTAGCATACGAAGCTCTAGGGGCTTGCTTCAATCCATACAATGCTTTCTTCAACCAACAAATCATGTACTTTTCATCTGTTAGTTGAAATCCATCTGGTTGGTCAATGTAGACTTCTTCTTCCAATTCACCATTAAGAAAAGATGATTTGACATCCATCTGATAAACCTTGGATTCTTTGTGAGTAACAAATCTAAGAAATTCAATTCTAGCCACCGAAGCAAAAGTCTCCTCATAATCAATTCTTTCCATCTGAGAATAACCCTTACACACAAGTCTAGCTTTATTTCGGACAACTTCACCTGGTTCATTCAACTTATTCTGGAATACCCATTTAGTTCCAATTACATTTTTATCCTTAGTTATAGGAACAAGAATCCATGTATTATTTTTCTCAATTTGATTCAATTCTTCTTCCATAGCCTTAATCCAATTTTCATCTTTACAAGCTTCATCAACATTTTTAGGCTCAATCTTAGAAATCAAACAAATTTCTTCAGCAAGTCTTCTTCTAATCATCACACCTTTATTCTGAACACCAATAATCTAATTTTCCGAATGATTCAACCTCACATACCTGGGATTTTTAGGATTTTCTTGAATTCTAGGCTCTTGCATTCTTTCTTCTCCATCTACACCTTCATTCTCAGGCTTTTCCGGAGCAATTTGAACTTGACTTTGGGTCTGCACTTGCTTTCCTCTATCTGAATTAGCATCCTGATCATCACAATCATATCCACAAGATTTAATTTGTCTTCTATTACCTTCATCAACCTTCACATTGACACTTTCAACCATCTTTCTCAATATTTTATTATAACACTGATAGGCCTTACTTTTAGTGGAATAACTAAGAAATATTCTTTCATCACATCTAGCATCAAACTTTCCAATATCTTCATCTCTTTTGATATAGCATTTACTACCAAATATTATGAAATATCTAACAGTTGGAGCATGCCCAAACCATAACTCATAAGGAGTCTTACAAGTATCACTTTTGACATTTACCCAGTTAAGAGTGTATACTGCAGTACTCACAGCTTCCTAGGAGAAGATAATTGTCTCTTAACTTCATACTCTTCACAATATTTATTAAACTCACTGAAAGTGAATTTTCCACCTCTGTCAAATCTCAGACACTTTAGCTTCAATCCAATCTCAGTTTCAACTCTAGCTTTGAAAATCTTGAACTTCTCCAATTCTTCATATTTCTCCCTTAAGAAAGTAACTCACATCATTCTTCAATAATAATCAATTAGCAACATGAAATACCTATCACCCCACAAACTTCTTACTCAAGAAGGACCACATAGATCAGTATGCACAAGATCAAACAATCCATTAAAATTATAATGTTTTCTCTTATAAGTAACTCTTGTCTGCTTCCCTAATTGACATTTCTTATGTACCGAATTAGAAGGCTTTATTAATTTTGGATGATCTCTCACTACCTGAATAGAACTTATCTTAACCATGCAATCAAAATTTACATGACACATCTTTTTATGCCCAATCAAAGTTGCAAGACTGGTGAGAATCTTCTTTTCACTAATGTTTACGCTCCACCTAATTATGTGGGGAAAACTTTGCTTTGGTCACATATTAGATATGTCACCTCCCTTGCACCTCTCTTTCCTTGGATTCTGGTAGGTGACTTCAATGCAATTCATTTCTTAGATGAGAAGAGATGAAGTAATTTAAGGTTAGATCCTTATGCAGATCTTCTAAGAAACAATATTGAGTTTCTAAGGGCTATGGATGTTAAACTATCCAATGGGTTGTTTACTTGGAATAATGGGAGATGTGGTGGAGAGGCAATAGCTAAGAGACTAGACAGATTTCTTGTTTCTTTCTATTAGTTAGGGGATAATTGGGCTGCTACCTTAAACATCTTAGATTGGAAAGGTTTTGATCATTGGCCAGTCAAGCTTTCTGCTTCTTCATTTCGGGTTTCAAATAATCCCTCGTTTAAGTTTCAACTAATGTGACTTTGGGACCCTTCCCTTTAGGATCTTATGATGGAGTGGTGGGTTGAGAGGAATCCTACCTGGATCATCTGAGAAATTAAACAACTTTTACCACCAGTATTCAAGTGAAAGATATTACCTTTAGTCTTTATTCCTAATGCAATCTTAGTTCTGGAGCTACTTAAGATCTCACATTTTCCATTCTTGAATTGCAAGTTATATCCATTATCAACCATTTCACCAAAACTCAAAAGATTATGCTTTAAACCTTCAACATACAACACATCATCAATATCGTGCTTACCATCAAGATAAATAGAGCCTCTACCACAATTTACACAAGCTTTATTATCACCAAATTGTTGGCATTTCATGAAGATTGCATTAATGAAGTATAAGTGTTGTCATTGATGTCAATTGTAACCAGTAATGGAGTTGTATTGCAACCGGTAGTGATGCAGTAATGCAACTGGTAGTTGACAAAGTGAAGGAAACCGGTATTACTATTGTAGCAGTGAGATCAATGAGTAACCCTACCTATTGATATGTCGAACCCTAACCGATGGAGCTTGGTGAATCAGTTGTGTTGATCTATGATCAAATGGTGATGGGAGATGATTATGCTATGTATGTATGATGCATGTGATGAGTTTGAAAATGGTTTTTGGTGCATAGAGATAACTGTTTTATCTTGGGAATGAGCGAGTGCATTGCATGAAGTGGAAGCCGCATGATGAGTTACAGGATCCAATGTGCGGTGATCCAAGAGCAGTTGAGGTTGTCTTGTACAATGTGTAGATGATTGCTATGTAATCCAACAGTCATGTTTGAACCGATTTGTTTGTAATCTCTTTGAGATCTTAGGTTTTATAATGTGTTACTGACCTATTGTTTTTCTTATAAAGTCGATGAGCTGTTTTGTAGTAGTGTTGAAAATTTTGGTTAAGTGTCAATGTGATTGATTGCTGAACCAGAAGGAGTATCTGTAGAATGAGTGAAGGAAGGTGGGAGCATGAAAAGGATCTGATCAAGCAGCGTAGTTCTATTACCAGATCAACAAAAACCCTATTGTTCTCTTACAATTACAACAGTTAAATCCCTTAACTGGGTAAGCTTTAACAGGCTTGGTATTTTCTAAATCCTCTAACTAGGCAATCTAATAGCTTGGATTCAAAATCCTCCCTCGAGGTTACACTTAACAAGGTATTGCCTTTAACAGGGTATTGTAGTCAATCCCTTAACCAAGTGGTCCTTAATCGGATCTACTCCTAACATGACATTTTTGTAAATCTTATAACAAGGCTTGGCTCCTAATAGGGCGAACTTCAAAAGAGTTCAAAATACTTGTGGGTATTCATCCCCACCATGGTTTTTCCCATTTTGGTTTCCAAGTCAAAAATCATCGTGTCAAGTGGTGAATGGTTTTCGTAGTTATGTTTTGATACGGTTAATCTGTTTAACTGGTAAAGCCACCTAGATGTGTTAAGATGATTGGAAGTGATCTGGAATGTGCTTTTACTAATGTTAGTAAAGTGGTTTGATGTTTTGGTTAAATGGTTTGAGAGTTTCAGATCTGTTACAATGGTATTTTGGTATGCTAGTCAACCGGTAAACTTGACAGTGCAGTTGCAAATTATAGTACAGTGTTTGAACCAGTTAGTTCAGTGATTGATTTATGAGTTGGGTTTGAGTTTGGTGAAATTTTAGTTTTTTTTCTATCTACTGATTCACCCCCCCCTCTTAGTAGTTTTCTAGGTCATTATTGATTTATCATATCATCAATTGGTATAAGAGCATTTCAGGTCTTCTTGTGTTTAGGCCTAACAACTTGAGGTAAAGATCTAGAAGAACATGATGAAGAAAGAAGGTTTGAAGTTCAATAGGGAAAACTACAAAATATGGAGTGATAGGATGAAGATCTATATCAAGAGCTTAGGAAGTCAATATTGGGAACATGTTGTTACCAAATATACCTTGCCTAGTGGGATTTTATCTGATGATCAAAAGAAGGAGCAATAGGACAATAATCAAGCATTGGAGGCTATTATCAGTTCCTTGTCTGATTTAGAGTATGTTGATGTTCATGGTTTGGATACTGCTTATGATGTGTGGAAGAAACTTGAGAATATCTATAGCGGTGATGAGAATGCAAAGATTGCCAAAGAGGAGAGTTTGAGAGGTAAATTTGATGACATGCAAATGGTTGAAGGTGAGAATATTCAACAGTATGGTCAGAGGATCAAGGAGATAGTTGGTGAGATCAAAAGTGTTGGTGGTAAAGTGGAGGATACCATAGTGGTTAGCAAGGTGTTGAGAACCCTTCTACAGGTCTACACTATCAGAGTTGCGGCCATTCAGGAACTCAAGTCTATTGATAAAAAAAGGTAACTCTTGACTCCATCATTGGTAAACTAACTGCATTTGAATTAAATAGTTTTGATGGAAGTGTTCAGAAATTGGAATTTGCATTTAGAGCTTTAGTTTCTAATCCACTGGCAAGGAAAAACAAAGAAGCTAGTCACAGTCATGAGTCAAGATCTAACAAAGAATATGATAAAGATAGTCTGATTGAGCTTTAAGCATTGTTGGCCAAGCGGTTACCTAGAGGTACAGGTAAGTATAGAGGTAAATTACCTTTGAAGTATTTTGCATGTAACCGGATTGGACATATTGTAGCTAACTATCCAAATGGAGACAATGAGCATAAACGTGAGAAGTATAAGAAGTACAAAGGCAAAGGTAAAAGAGATTGCCTCATTGCAGTGGATGGAGGAATCACAGATGAGGAATCTGAGGGAGATGTAAATGAGGACATTGTCTTTATTTCCATTAAAGAGGAGACATCAGATTAGAAGACATTAGTTTCTCGCATGGATAGTTCTGATGATTGGATTTTAGATAATGGTTGTTCACACCATATGACTAGTGACTGGAGTAAGTTTATTACTAATGCTCTGCAAAAAGGGAAGGTTAGTCAATGATAACAAAACACAAACAAGAAGAAAAGCCAAATTGTTAGTGTCAGAAATCACAAACAAAATACTTTCCTACACAAGCATATCAAAAGAGATACCAAAAACATGATAGAATATCTAACTAAAAAGTTAAACATGATGAGGCATCTCCAAATGCCTCCTAACATGCTCTTGGCTTCTTCTCCTTTGTTCCTCTCTTCTCCAAGTTCCAAAATAGTGTAGCTCTCACCAGCTTTTTGCACTATGGATGCTTATGGAGGTTTGAGATTGAAATATTTGCTCTAAATGTGAATGAAAAGCTAATACTATGCTATTGATACTAAAATGATTTATTTTAACCAAAATGACATGATATTAGTTGATTATGCTAAAATGCTCTCTTAAAATGCCTATAGCTTAAATGCATACAAGTTTTCAGGATCTAGATTATGAAGAAATGGGCTCTATTTATAGGAAAAATGGAGCAATGGATGGTTGAGATTGAGCAATCTCAACAAGGGTCAGGATTGAATGATTTGAGATCCATGTGAGGGCTTTCAACCCAATCCCAGGATGACATGTGTCAATGTGAGATAGGTTGAGAGGAGAGGGAATAAGCATTAAATGTTTGACATGACCTTGGGAGTTAAGGTCAAGGGTAGTTGAATGAATAAACTTTTTATTCAAAGAATAAAGCTTTTATCCAATGGATAAACTCTTGTGCAAAGGCAAAAGGGATAAACATGGTCAAAGCAATAAATGCTTGAGGAGACACATGAGTGCAAGTTGAAATAACCATAAATGGTTATGTAAGAGCCATTAATGGTCATGTAAGAGCCATTAGTGATTTTGGAAGACTTTGGAGGTTAAATTGTTGAACACACAAACCATTAAATGCTTTTCAAAGACTTTGGAGTCTTTGAGAAGTGACTTAAAGTTTCTTAGGAATGTGACAATAATTAGGGAATGGATTAGGCTAATTAGGAATGGATTAGAAGAATCTAGAAGGGGATTAGATTTGCAAGTGGATTTGGTGGGTGAGGGAAAATAGGATTTTATTAAAATAAAAATTTATTTATTTCAATAAATGTGTGCAAGTTACATTTGTAGGAAAATGCAAGTGGGGGGGGGGGATTTATGATTTAAATAAATGTTTGATTTAATTTATTTAAAAGATGAAAGGAGATTAAATTGAATAAATATGATTTATTCATTTAATTGATTGTGAGTTTGGTTTAATGAATTAATTAAAATAAATTGAATAATTTATTTAATTAATAGGAGAATAATTTGAAGATGAATTAATTAAATATTAATTTAATTAACCGATGGCTAGTGGATTTTTAATCAAATAAATAGCAAATATTTATTTAATTAAACTCGGCATATTTGTGTGACTACATTTGCCCCTCTTTGAGATGGTGCGGTTTATCACGTCATTTCAAAGAAAGAGAAATAGGTGTGGAGAGATGCCCCATAAAATGTAAATTTAATGGGTGGTATGCCCCCTTGAGAGATGGGCCGAAATTTTTTGAAAAATTGGGCGATCTCTTGAAAAAGAATGAAAATTGGCAGGGTGGTAGAAGAGAAGAAGTTAGCAACGCAGGTGAAAAATAGAAGAAATCGGGGGTAAAATGGAGAAATGGGAGGCTCAAGAAGTTTACGGCGACCACGATGGCGAGTGGGGGAAAATTTACAGTGACTGCAAAGGGTTTAAATGGGGAGAAAGGGGTGAAATCAGGATCATTTGTTACCGCGACTAGTGTGAAAGTATAGCTCTGAGATTGACTTTTGAGAGGAGCAAGTAGCAGTCAGGATGCCGGTACAAGTAGCAGAGCACCGATTCGAGCGAGTCCGTTGGTTCTCGTGGCCAGACGACTACGAACTAGTGGTATGCAAATTTGAAATTTTAATTTTTATGCATTTTTGTCATGTTTTTTGCTGAGTCGAAGTTGAGTCGGGACAATAGCATTGAAACTACATTTTGGCACTATTGTCCAATTAACAAGCACTATTGTGCTGCAATGGCGCTATTGAAGTGTTGTTTGAGCGCTTTTGAACAGTTTAGTGCTATTGTAGGCTTGTTTAGGTGCTATTGTTTGACTAGCGCTATTGAGTGGTTAATTGAGCGCTTTTGTCGTTAATCAATTCTATTGTACAGTTCTTGTAGCGTTGTTGTAGTTTTAGCGCTTTTGTATTGCTGATTAAGTGCTTTTGTGAGGGGTTTGAGCATTATTGTATAGAAGTAGCTCTTTTATTTGCAAAATGGTGCTTTTATTTGTAAGATAATGGATGCCCCAGTTTGTGTGAAAATCTCTTGATACCAAAGATGGATGGATAGGGAGGCGAAGTGGGAGTTGTTTTGAACCATAGCAGCCTGATGAGACTTAGGTCATTTAGGATAAATGCCTATTGAAGTCTAGGTGTGCCATGATTGCTTACCTATTGAGACCCGAAGATAATTGATCAAAGTATCTGTTGATAGTCTAGGTTTAAACTTAAGAAAATTTGAAAACAAAACAACTGGTGAGGAGTGATTGATGCCCGTGTGCAAGAGGATCTATGCGTGTTGCAGTTACGTGATAGACATCCACTGACACAAGGGTTGCGGGATCGGCTGACAGAGGCCGAGGTCGACTGCATTGTAGCTACTGGTTTATACGATGTGATGCACATGCCCGTGATTCAGATGAACCACAGATTGATTACCGCGTTAGCAGAGCGCTGGCATAGTGAGACGTGCACATTTCACCTTGCACAAGGGGAGATGATAGTGACCCTGGAGGATGTGTGGCACATCCTGCGTATTCTGATTTGGGGGGAGCTGGTTACATATGATAGATCATGGGGGACTCTAGCAGTACAGAGGTTCTTTGATGAGGATGTATTGTTACATTATACGAGCCTTTACTAGTAGTTTTGTCCGACATTGTGGGAGGATTACTATGTCTTGATAGGCGCTCCCATGGTGTGACCATCGGATGGGGATAGGTGATAGAGTAGATGATTACAGAGGAGACTCGATTTGCTTGGGGACCGTGCGTGTTAGTGCACCTTTATCAGGAGCTGCATGAGGTGGTATACTGTGGGAGGGGCTCATTAGTAGTGGGAGTGACGTTGCTACATATTTGGGCATGGGAGAACTTACCAGTGATGCGACCAGTGAGTCTTAGATTTTGAGCAATGGATCAGCCGTATATGTTCATTTATAGTGGTATGATGAGTCAGCTCCACCTGGGAAAGTTAGAGTGGTGGTGGCAGGCATTGGATGATCTTGATGCAGTGATATGGAGACCCTATCTAGAGTGCGAGCCCTGGGATGATGATGCGGAGGCACTGCCATATGTATTTATGACCCGATTCCTCATTGGGAGGACCTCATATCATGTAGAGAGACAGGTGCCTGGTAGAGTGTTGAGACAGTTTGGGCGGCGACAGGGGTTACCTAGTGGTTCGAGAGAGTATGCACAGGTAATACGAGAGAGATATGCATGGGGGCCAGTACTTCCGTATGACCAGGCATTGACAGAGTTTCACATGCTGCAGGTGAGACCTTGGGATATACGATTGAGGGTGGTGGATGCAAGGTTGTCGGATGAGTATACGCAGTACTTGGCGACTCATCTGATTTTGTGGATATCAGATCTGGTGGAGCCGATGCCTGATTTTGAGGATGATAGGGGATAGAGAAGGAGGAGGGGAGGTCGAGGACTGATAGCAGGTGGAGGAGGGAGAGGAGATGGTGGGGGTGGAGGAGGAGGGGGGGATTGGGGAGATGGTGGAGGAGGTGGTGACGAAGGAGGGGGAGATGGGGGAGGGGGTGGAGGAGGTGGTGGGTTGGGCAGTTGGATCCAGTGGAGAGGGAGAGGCAGATTACCACTGCGGATATCGCAGGGACCGTTGATGCAGGGAGGAGTTAGATTGGGTGGGAGAGGTATGGAGAGGGAGATAGTGATGGATAGAGGGGAGAGAGCCACTGGAGAGGGATATACCGGTGAGGTAGCTATGGAGACAGGAGAGGGATCAGGTGGAGATATGCGGGAGTGACTGATAGTACATTTGTAGTCTTGACTTGAGGCATCTGAGACATGGGTGGAGGATTTGGAGGCGGAGGTTGCAGTTGGAGATGTGCAGCTATTTGTACGAGAGTCAGAGCTGACTGTAGTGCTATAGGAGAGAGATCAGGTAATGGACAGGGTGATCCAGTTGCTGGAGAGAGTGAGGGTTTTGGAGGGAGTACAGGGACAGGGGCCATCTGTGGAGGCATTGGTGAGGGAGGTACGGAGAATAGGTGGAGAGGTTGATTATTGGTGGGGCCTATATGAGTAGGTGGTACCATCTAGTCAGCGAGCACTGAGCTATTCACAGATGCGACAGGCCAGATCAGAGCAATCCTAGAGGATGCAGAGTAGTGGGGGTGTGATGGGTCCTCTATGGAGAGACAGGTCAAGGGGTGTAGGAGCTAGTGGGGGATTGATGGGGCCTCCATAGAGAGATAGATTAGGTGGTGCGGGGATGAGTGGGGGAGTAGGTGGCGATGGTGGTGTAGCATCTGGTCAGAGTGGTATCTGAGAGAGCATTTTGCATATATGTATTTTATTGTTGGACTGTATCTTGGATGGCTCTTGGTAGCCGATTTTGTAGACTTCATTGTACTCTGATACATGAGATGATATATATGAGGAGATCCCATTTTTTGATTTATATGCATATTGTGATGTATGGATGCTATGCAAGATGGTGTTTTTATGAGTTTATTGCTTAGATGGATATGTGTATATGTATGCATTGATGAGATGATTCCTATATGCATGTTTTTATGATGATTTATGATGTTGGATACTGACATATGAATGCAGGTTTATACATGTGTGCACGTTCTGTTTGATATAATGTTTTATGTGTGTAATGCCATGATGATGATGTATGCTTATGATGATTTATGAATAGGATTTTGGTGTTTCCTATTTTGATATAATGATGAGATAATGATATGCGATGATGTTAATGCAATGTTTGAATGAATGATGCTATGTATGGTTATGCATCTAGATGTTTTTAGATGAATGCAATATGGATAAACAAAATGTAAAGTACAAATGTTTATATGATAATGTCTAAATGAATGCATATGTATAATGGATATATAAAATGGTATGAACCAATGTTTGGAGACAAATGGTTTTATGATTTTAAATGCCTAAATATGATTAAGTAAAAATGATAATGCGATGATAATGCAACTTATGGTTTAAAAGCTGCACCTTAATGCAATTAAAAAAGGATAATGAATGCAATGTAAATGAATCCTAAAATGAGCATAATAAGACACTTAATAATGGATGAATGAATGCACCTTTCAACTAATGAATAGATAAATGAATGTATACAATGATAAATGATAAACGATAATTAATCATGATAAACCGATAATTGATATCTGACACTAGATGAATGCATAATAAATGGTTTGATACAATCAAGGATAATTTGATCATATAAATGAATCTAATCATCATGTTTATGCAATGATGCAAATGATTAATATCAATAAACTAAATGAACTTATATGCAATTTAATAAAAAATGACCGGAATGTACTTGATGCAAAACACAACTAAATGTAATGATGATATGACCATGATGAATGCAAGGTTTTTGAGACTTTCCATGATGCATTGATGATGTATCAGAGTACTCGGTCATGATTGTATCCAAAACCAGCTCAATTTTCACATAACTGTTCATATTAACCTTGTTCATATTTGCATACAAATCATACATATGATTGAGTGAATGGATGGGTGATATGCAACGAAATGCAATATATAAACAGATGAGATGAAATGACGATCCATAGTGCTCTATTTTCATCATTGAGCTTTAAAATGTTGTAAGAAAATACAAGCAACTTGACATAATGATTCAAGATGACCAGAGTAGTTCTTACATGGATTTGATATAGCAAGTTAATACAAATGACTTGATATAATGGGTCAAGTCGACCAGAGTATTGCTTGCAGAACAGACAAGGATTATCTCCATTCATGCATGACTTGGATCGTCCTCCTTGATCTTGAATTGATCATATCCTGAGACAAACTCATACCTTAATAAGAGACAAAAACCTTTATCCAAATTGGATGAGGAGGAACCAAAGAAAGAGCATGGATCTTGTAAGCAAAGAGTATGCACATAAAGAATAAAGAATATGGATCCTTGGTAATGGTTCATGCTCATATGGTTGAGGTATACGCTGTAGTCAGCAAGCCATAATGATCTATGACTGTATTTTGCCTATGATCATGTAGCTTAGTGAACTTCCCACGTAGACACCATTAGGACATGCCCTAGTACTTCATCGGAATAATGCGTCGAAGATACACAAATAATGCTGTAAGAACCTGATACATATAAACGAATGAATTACTTCACAAATCAATCAAGTATTTGATAGCTTAACACAATTTTCTTGTCAAAGAAAACATCATTTTGTCTTTGTTTTGGTAAGGAAGGATGCATCCTTGTTGAAGGCAGTTTGATTGTTGATGTTGATTGTTTTGGTCAATTTTGAGAAGTGATCATCGTGCGAGTATTTTTCAATGCTTGTTTGGTATCTGCTCAGATGAGTATGTATAAGGTGTTGCCATGTTTTTTGTGTGTTTTTCGATGTTTTCTGATGTTTGTTGGATTTTGTGAGATATTTTTGAATGTTTTTGGTGTTTTGTGATTGTTTTGGATGTTTTTGGTATTTTGTGAGACAGTTTTGAATGAAGATTTTAATGAATCACAAGACAATGTAGAATCCACTTCCATCAATAGGTTAAGGGCATTGCCCCCAGTTTAGTCATGACTATGAAAAAGCGAGATGCAAGATGCATGAAGTACTTTCTTGATTAGAGATTTATTAACAAGCCATGGTTTGGACGGATGGACGACTGGATGTAGTGAATGTGATCGCAACAAGTCTAAAAGATAATGGAGCCATAGCTTTTTATGAGTGGTGCCTATTTGCTAGGTTTTCACCATCGCACTTACCCAAGGTGCCACTGGAGTGGTTGTTCACTATTTGGATGCATGATTTTTCTTTACTCTTTTTGGTGTTTTTTGTATTTTCTTCAGGTCATTTATCTGAATGTTTTTGATGTTTTTGCCATTATATATGGGAGCCTGATGCTGTGTACATCTTTTTAACTAATTCTACCCTATAGGTATCAGTTGTGAAATTAGGATGAGGCACTAATAAAGCTGCAGAAACTGCCAAAGAATCAGCCTTTGAGTTAAACTCCCTTGGTACCGCTTCAATCTTGTCCTAGACACGATTTCTGTAGTGTCTCAATCTCTCATTTTTAACAACAAATAAACCTCTCACTTTCTTTACAATAAGTTCAGCATCACCTCTAGCTTTTAACATTTTGATCTACAATCTCCTCGCTTTAGCAAGACCTAATAACAGAGCTTCATATTTAGTCGTATTATTAGTGTTTTGGAATTCCAATTTGAAAGCATAAGGAATAACTTTACCTTGAGGAGGTATTAATACAACCCCAGCCCCTGAACTAGAAGATGAACAACTCCCATCAAATTCCATAGACTAGAGTTCATCAGACATGCCTGAATCTATGGCCTTATCCATACCTTGAGGATTAGTTCATATCATATAATTTCCAAAACCACAATCTTGATATAAAATTTGAGCTTTCAGATCATCTGAGGGAAAGACTGTGTATTTAGATTTTGTTTCAGGATGCATAATGACTCTCTTTTTTCTAACTATGATCATTGCTTGAGACCAATCCATTCTAATTTCTCCTCCCATATCTTTACAAAAGGTGCGACTCAACAACATGCCATAACTAGTAGGGATGTCAGCCACCAGAATTGTCAACTTGATTATCTTGTCAGGATGTGCTACTAAGGCGACCTGTGCATCCTTAATTTGCCCTAACAAAGGAACTTGCTTGGAATCTATGGAATAACATTTGCCAAAGGTCTTTGTTATGGTTAAGCCTAAAGATTTTGCTACTGCTGAGGGCCTGACATTGTCTGATGCTCTTGAATATATTATACAATTACTCAATTTATGCCCATTGATATATAAGGACACATAGATAGGTTCTAGTTTATTTTCAAAGTTAGGTTCAATCAATTCATCTTGTTGAGGAACAATTTTTTATGAGACTTCAGGAATTACTAAAGTAGGACTGACATTTTCATGTGCTGAAGAATTATCAATCACCGACATTTGGGTTTCACTTGCTAAAGCATGAGCATCATTTCCCTTGATGAATTCAACTGGTCTATATAACTCCTTAGGGTTCAATTTCAGATACTCGGCTGGAGTGATATGAACACAGGATGACTTGCAAAATTCAATGATATCAAAAGAATTATTAAATGAATCAGAACTTGAAGAAGCAACTTCTTGAACAACTTTTGAAACACCTCCATGATGAGTCAAAATTTCCCTACCTTTAACAGTGCTATGAACGGGTGTTACAACATCTTGAGACTTCAAATTTTGTTGAGTTCTAGTAAGAATTGTGTATGAGGAATGTTCCAAAGAGACCAATATGTTTCCTCCCCTTTCCAAGTCAGAGAAATATTGCATATAATGAATTTTAGAGTCACCAGGCATACTTTGGGAACCTTCTTCATCAGGTTCTAAGATTGTTTCTCCTTTACTGATCATTTGAGAAAAATGAACCATTTCTGGACATGAGGAACCATCATGTTCATCAGTTAAATGAAACATACATGTGTTTGTCTTAAGAGGTGGCACTTCAATGACAAGTCTTTGTTGCATAGGAGGTAATTGTAATTGTCTTCCTCCATTTCCTCCCTGGCAGTTAGGATATTTTATAAAAATGTCTTGGTATGGTTGAGAATATGAAGTACTTGCTTTAGGAGCCTATCTCTTTAGAGAAATCACATCATTCATTAACTGTTGGATGGCAAGATTAGAAGAAGTTGAAGGTTGAGCACTAGGTGTCTGTACTTCTCTTTTCCATTTACCCATTGTGATTAAATCATCTTCTAATTCAAATGCAAGAGTTTTAACAACATTTAAATCAGCAACCCTTTACCTATGAATCAGGAAACCAATTTTAGAAGGTATAGAATTAATGAAAAAACAATTAAGATTGTCATCTAAGGGCTTTTGATTAGCTGGAATCTTGTGCAATATCTTATCAAATCTCACTACAAAGTCCCTCATAGATTCAAGAATTTCTTTTTTTAACTGGGATAATTGGGCTAAGAGAGAATGTTCATCCTCGGCTATTTTAAATCTTGCTTCAAATCTTGTCTTCAGATCTTGCTAGGTTGTTATCACACTATTTGGTAAGTGATAAAACCAATCAGCTAGTACCCCTATTAGTATCTGGACAAACAACCTGACAACAACGTCCTCATGTTGAACCACTATCATCTCACAGGCTACACTGAAGGCATTCAGGTGCTCATCAATGGTGATCGTTACATCTCCAATAAATTTTAGCAAATGATCCCTAGCACCTTTTGGAAAGGGGCTAAGATTCAAACCTGAGTTCAATGGGCCTACAATAGCCCCCAAGAGTTATTTGCTGCCATTGGGAGTATGATATTGAGATGAGTTGGGTTGAATATATTTGGCAAGGCAATATTGTGCAGGGTCAAAGCTTGACAAACTAAGGACACAGGTGATGATGGCAATGGGGAAGGAGGTCTACTTCTTTCCCTTCATTGAGGTGAGAAGGTAGATTGAAAATTTAAGTTCTGCAATTCTTCAAAGACAGGATCAAAAACCCCCTCTCTTCTTTGGGATCTAGTATAAGGCTTAGAGTCCAGTGTGGAACGATCAGGGTAACAAGTGTCTGGGATTTTGTAATTGATTATCAGGGACTCGAAGAAATAAATTTCTAGGAACAATCACCCTCTCAAAAACTAACATAGGATGATCTGCTTGTCTTTCTATTTCGTCAAGGAAAGCACTTATTCTATCATATTCAGCTCGACTTCTTCTATGTCTCCAGGCTAGAGTATCTAACTCAGAGATAATGTTACTTTTCTCTTCTTGCACCCAATTTAAATTTGGTTGTAAAATAGGTAAAAACCCTTCATGAGGCCGCACCATTTATAAAGAACAAAGCATCACCATAACAACAACTTTGTTTTTTTTAAAACCAATTTTCCTCATTCTCCCCTACAAAGTCACCAAAAATCTATTGGTAAACAGATTTGTCTCTCACAATTTATTTAATTTCTATACTCTTTAGCCTAAAATGAAAGACAAATTTCACCAAACAGTTGGAAAACAATTATATTAATTAACCTCTGAATTAAGGTAGAACTCCCTTTAATAGATATTCAATCAGCTCCAAATTACACACAACCAATATTATACTTTTCACCAGAAAGCACAGAAAGGTAATTGCATTCACCAGTCAACACAAAATGAACGCAAGCAATGATTCATATATAACTCTTTGTATAAAGCTGACAGACTTCACAGGTACACTAAAACAAACTGAAAAGCTTTAAAGATGAATTCCACTGATAATTTTTTGCACACATAAAAAGCTACGACAAATCCTTTCTTGAAATAGATTCTCATAGAAATCAAATTTCAAAACACCAAACACACAAATTCGAAGTCAAAGATAACTATCATTTGATTTTCATTCATAGATGATCATCAACCTTCCACATACACAAAGTTTTTCAACTAAAATTAAAGAGATAGTTTTTCAAAAACTTAGTGAACTCCATCAAAGTCATTACAAAACTTATAAATAGGTTGCCAAACCAATAGTTTTAACCAAAGGTAAAATTAAATTGAAAGAGTTAATGAGAAACTACCCTAACTGCATAACTGAAAATAAGAAACAACTAGACTCACTGGAAAACAACTGCCAACTGTGCTAGTCATGTTGTTGATTCTATCTCAGTCAGATTGCTCGGGTTGTTATTGTGGATAGCCACCATAACCGCTTTTGTTGCGCTCCACTCCCAATGAACTTTTGAGAACTCCTGAATTACTGCTACATGCGGCAGGTTGATGTGTATTACCCTTTGCTTCCAAAGTTCTTTCTTCCTCTTCACCATCTGTACTTTGTCTCTGTGCAAATCCAAGTGATCTAAGCAAACTGTGAGCATTGACTCCACTTTGGAAATCGTCATAAAATCTTCCACAGCTAAGGATTTCTCCACTTTAATTTGTTTAATGTGGCTGCTGAATTGATTGATCATTTCTGTTGTATCTTCCAAATTCTAGCTATCCTCTTTAAGCAACTAGACATCTACGCAATGCAAATCCTTTTGCATGGTTGTTCTCAAGGTTTTTAGTTCACCTTGTAGACTGGAAGATTCCCTATGACTTTGCTCAATGATTTGGTTATGCCACTCTATGCTTTCTTTGCATATGAACATTATATCTTCATTTAACCCTGACACTTGTCTTTTGGAAAGAAAATTCATCAAACCATAGCACTGAATATCACGCATTTTCTTTGAAATCACCACCCATTTAATCTTTTCTTTTTTCCACGAGATTAAGTCGACATCCAATTCCTTGGTAACTTCATTAGCATCTTTGAAAATTTGAACTAAATTGGATATATAATTAGTTCCTTGATGCACTATCGATGTGAGCCACTCAGAGAAAATCTCTGCAATCATCTTGTTTCCTTGAACCTCATCAAAGAACTTCTGATTACTTGGGGATTTTGAACTAAAGGGAATAGAGCTTTGGGACAATGGCAGTGGACTATTCTGCAGAGCATGAATGTATTGAGCCATTTTCATTAAATTTTACTTCAACTCTGCTTTATCCTTTTCATCCTTCCCAGTGCGGGAGATAATCCTTTTGGCTGAAGTCTCCAAATTTTTCACATCAACTGCTCTGGTTCCTACCCCCAAATCAACTCACTCAATAGTATAATCAGCTTCTAAGGTGGTGGCAACATCCTTATCAGATGAAGGTTTGGCAATGTCTGCAGTCCAATATTTTGTGCCTTCATCAAAACCAATCATGGTCTCCATTTTTAACCACTTAGGCTTCATGGATCTTCCCAGACATTTACTCACAGCATCTTCCATCGACACCAAGATAGGCACCACATTTCTTTTCTTGGTAAGTGAATCACTTAACCATTTCGGAGCCACAATCAATTCCCTAGATTGGATGGGGGAAGGACCTCCTGAAGGCAGCAGTGCAACATGTTGGCATATGTGCAGTGTATGTTGACATGATGATATTGTGTGTTGTCATTGATGTGAATATGATGAAGTGTGAACCGATATATGTGAAAAAGTGAAGTGGTATGTTTGTCAAAGTAAACCGGTATCATGAAATGTGAACCAGTATATGTGAAAAAGTGAAGTGGTATGTTTGTCCAAGTGAACCGGTATGTTGGAATGTGAACCAGTATATGGAATATTTTGTATCAAGGTTTCATATGATATGACTACCGGCTGGTCGTCTTAGCTTTAGGGTTTCCAGTTTAAGTATTCTATGCCTTTGTGATTCAACCAATGACATTGTGTGATGTGTTAGCATTGGAATGAAGAACAGATTGTGTTGCCACGTCAGCCTTGTGCACATGAAGGATCTTGCATGAAGGAGATTGATCCTATCTACCTCAGGAATGTGCAAAGTCTCTATAAACGATGGAGAATGTGTGATGGGTTATTAGCCTCCAAGAAGCAGTGAAGAACGAACAATGGAGAACGTCTTGCGATCTGTTCAAGACCATTGTATTCAAACAAAAATGTTCAATGGTCAGGATTGAACCGACTGAATTGCACAAACCTAAATATTTAGGGTTTAGGGTTTATGCTACCAACCTATCTATTTACTATAAGGTCGATGTTGTTTTTCATGTTGAGTTGTTGGCAAATGTTGTGTGTGTATCTAGGTGCAAAGATATGTGATTCTTGCCAGACTAGATATGAGAATTGATACCTGCAGAGTGTGAGTGCAGAAGGAAGGAACTGAAGCGGATTTGCATTGGCATTGAGTGTTATTACCAGGTCATTGCAATACCTGTTGACCTCTAACCACTTCAACAGTTGGAAAATCCCTTAGCTTTAACCAGCTTGTTGTAAATCCTTTAATAGGGTGACTCAAAATCATTGAGTTCTAAAAATCCTCTAACAAGGTAACCTTTAATAGGGTTTAACCCTTAACTAGGTATTCTAGCCATCCCTTAACCAGGTGATCCCTAGCCGGATCGATTCCTAACAGAACCAATTGTAAAGTCTTTAACCCGACTAGGCTCCTAACAGAGCAGACTTCGAAAGGGTTCAAAGAACAACTTGTGGGTATTCATCCCCACCGTGGTTTTTCCCAGTTGGGTTTCCACGTGAAAAATATGTGTGTTATGTGTGATGCTTTTCATATGATGTTTTGTTATTCTCTGTTAAGTAGTAAAGCATGTTGAACCTATAAGTCTTTACATTTCTGTTAAAGTATTGCTAGTGTATGAATATGGGCGAAGAGGAAATAAGATGTTAGATTGTGTGGAAAGCTGAATTACCGGTTTATGTCTTTCACTTTGTTTAATCGGTAGTAATCTGGTTCAAACCGATGTGATTGCTTTCCAGTCAAAGTGTAGGGTTCTTAGTCAAACCGGTTTAAGGAAAAGTGTTTTTATTAGTATTGATTCACCCCCCCCTCTCAGTACCGGTTTGGTACTAACTATTCATCATTAATTCATCAATTGGTATCAAATCATCCTCTAGGTCCTTTATGTTGTAAGCTTAACCGCTTGAGGTAAAGATCCCACTCTAATGATGAAGAGGGAAGGTCCAAAGTTCAATAGAGACAACTTTAAAATATGGAAGGACATAATGAAGATATACATCAGAAGCATGGGTGCTCAACATTGGAGCTATGTTGAGAATGCTTATGTTATCCCTACCAGTACTCTCACCAATGATCAAAAGAGAGAGATTCAAGAGAATGGGCAAGTCATGGAGGCCCTAATTAGCAGTTTATCTGACATTGAGTTTATTGATGTTCAGGACAAAGAGAATCCCAAAGAAGTATGGGATACCCTTGAGAATATCTATGGTGGTGATGAGCATGTGAAACAAGCTAAGGAAGAAAGCCTTAGGGGTAAGTTTGAAGACATGCAGATGGTTGAAGGAGAGACCATTCAACAATATGGAATAAGAATCAAAACTGTTGTTGGAGATATCAAGAATGCAGGTGGTAAAATGGAAGATTCGACTATTGTTAGCAAAGTTTTGAGATCCTTATTACCGGTCTATGCAATAAGGGTTGTTGCTATTCAGGAGTTGAGGTCTATAGACAAGACAAAGGTATCCCTAGACTCCATCATTGCAAAGTTAACAACTTATGAGCTAAATAATTATGATGGCAGTATTTAGAAGACTGAATCAACCTTCAGAGCATCTGCTGCACCATCTAGAAAAGGCAAAGAAGCTAGTACCAGTGGTGAACCAAGACAAAGTAGAGAAATGGATGATGAGGAGATCCTAATGAAATTTGAAGCTCTTCTTGCCAAGAGACTTCCCAAGGGAACCAGTAAATATAGAGGTAAGCTTCATTTGAAATGTTTTTCTTATAACCGGATATGACACATTGCTGTAAACTACCCTAATGGTGACAACAAGGATAAACCAGAGAGGTTCAAGAAGTTCAAAGGAGGAAACTGGAGAAACTGAAGAGGAATCAGAAGATGAAGAAAATGAAGATATTGTGTTTGTAGTGGTCAAGGAAGATGTGTTAGACAAGAAGGCTCTTGTCTCCCACTTTGATAATTCCAATGAGTGGATTATTGATAGTGGTTGTGCTCACCATATGACTAGTGACCGAAGTAAGTTTCTATCTGTGGAAGAGTATGATGGTGGTGTGGTTCATTTTGGTAATAATGCACCATGTATGGTAAAAGGTAGAGGGTCCATCTCTCTTAATGGAAGAAGCAGTGCTTTCAATGTGTATTGGGTAGAAGGTCTAAGGCACAACCTTTTGAGTGTTGCTCAATTGAATGATAATGGACTCACTCTGGAATTCATAAATGGAGTGTGCAAAATCAAAGGAAAGAATGGTGAACTGATGGCTATCGGTATGCAGACCAAAGGTAACCTATTTCAACTAAATGCTAATGTCAGTACATGTCTTATGGCTAAGTTTGAGGATAGCTGGATATGGCATAGGAGACTCTGCCATGTAAACTTTGATAATATTGTGAAGGCTAGTAAGATCAAGGCAGTTAGAGGATTGCCTATACTGAGAAAATCGAAGAATCCTTTGTGCAGAGAGTGTCAACTGGGGAAAATGTCTTCCTCATCCTTCAAAGGTAAACCTTTCACTACAGACAATTTACTTGATCTTGTGCATACTGATTTGTGAGGTCCTATGAAAACTAGGAGTGTGCAGGGAGATAGGTATTTTATGATTCTTACTGATGATTTCTCAAGAATGATGTAGGTTACATTCTTTAAGGACAAATCTGAAGCTTTTGGAAAATTCAGAGCCTTCAGAGCACTTCTAGAAAAAGAAAGCGGTAAGAGGATTAAGTGCTTAAGAACTGATCAAGGAGGAGAATTCACTTCTGGTGAATTCAACAAATACTGTGAAGAGAATGACATCAAGAGGAAATTGTCTATCTCTCAGACTTCACAGCAAAATGGCCTAGCAGAAAGAAACAACCGAACTGTGGTTGAAGCAGCAGCTAGAACTATGTTGATCCAAGGAAAGGTTGCTCAAACCTTTTGGAGAGAAGTGGTGAGCATTGTGGTCTACACAATGAATCGAGTACTCATCAAAAAGGGCAAGGATAAAACACCTTATGAGTATTGGACTGGTAAGACACCAATGGTAAGCTACTTCAGAGTGTTTAGTAGTAAATATTATATCAAGAGGAGTGAACATCAGAGAAAGTTTGATGCTAAATGTGATGAGGGAATATTCCTAGGGTATTCCACAAAGAGAAAAGCTCTCAAATATTTCAACAATAGGAATCAGAGAATTGTTGAAAGCATCAAAGTTAGAATTGATGAAACCTCTGAGAAATCTGAGGAAATCGATAGTGAGCAAGTAGGAGATGAACCAGTGGTAACCTTCTGGGAACTGGTTGCAAAACAGCCAAGCACCAGTAACAGTGCTCCTACACCAGTGAATGCTGATGCTGATGAAGATGAGGACAAAGAAGAAAAGAAAAAAGAAACAACTAAGATCATCCCTAGGTATGTAAAGTTGAATCATGATCCAAAGCAGATCATAGGAGACAAGGATGCAGAAATTCTTACAAGAAGAAAGATCAGAGAAAACTCTTGCATGATCTCTGAATTTGAGCCTAAAACATTCAGAGAGGCACATAAAGATGAAGACTAGATCAAGGCAATGGAAGAGGAACTTGACCAAATAGAAAAGAATGGTACATGGTCTTTGGTACCCAGACTGGAGCATAAAAATGTCATTGGCATGAAGTGGGTTTTCATAAATAAGCTGAATGAAGATGGATCAGTGGTTAGAAACAAAGCCAGATTGGTGTGTAAAGGATATGCCCAAGAAGAAGGAGAAGACTATGGAGAAACCTTTGCTCCAGTAGCCAAATTGGAAGGAGTTCATATGCTTCTTGCATATGTAGCATTCAAGGGATTCAAGGTATATAAAATGGATGTAAAGTCTACATTCCTGAATGGAATACTAGAAGAAGAGGTGTATGCAGAGCAACCAGATGGGTTTTCCCTATCAGAAGACGGTGACATGGTGTGTAGGCTACATAAGGCCTTGTATGGACTAAAGCAGGCATTGAGAGCATGGTATGAATGCTTGCACTCCCATCTTGTGAAGATTGGATTTGAGAGAACATGTAAGGATAGTAATATCTACTTGAAGTCAGAAGGAGAATAGATTTTGATTTGTGAGGCATTTGTTGATGACATAATCTTTGGAGGAGATGACAAGATGAGTCTTGATTTTGTAGATGAGATGAAAAAGGAGTTTGAGATGTCACTTATAGGGGCGATTAAGTTCTTCATTGGACTACAAATTCAACAAATGAAAGATGGAATCTTTATCACCCAGTCCAAATATGTCAAAGAGGTGTTGAAGACCTTTGGCGTGGAAGATAGCAAACCGGTTAGTACACTGATGGTGATCGCTTGTAAATTATCCAAAGAGGATGACTCAGTGTTAGTAAATGAGAAGGAATACCAATCAATGATTGGTAAATTGCACTATGTAGTACATAGCAGACCGGACATTGCACATGTAGTGAGTATTACTGCACGGTTCCAGAAAATCCCAAGAGAATCCCAGTTAGTAACAGTCAAGCAGATTTTGAGATATCTTAAGGGAACTATTGACTATAGATTATGGTATCCATACAGTAATGATCTCAACCTGAAAGTGTTTACATATGCTGACTGGGCTGGTAATGTGGATGACTGGAAGAGCACAACCGGTGGTGCATTCTTTCTTGGTGGAAGACTAGTTTCATGGATGAGTAAGAAACATAGTAGTATCTCTCAGTCTATAGCAGAAGTGGAGTATGTTACAACATTTATGAACTGCACCCAAACAATTTGGATGAAGCATGTATTAAATGGCTTCAAAGTTCCTGTATCTGAACTGGTAAATATATTTTGTGACAACACAAGTGCGATTAACATTTCCAAGAATCCGGTTTTACACTCTAGAACCAAGCACTTTGAGCTTAAGTATCATTTCTTAAGGGAAAAAGTGTAGAACAAAGAATTTGCACTGGAACATGTTTCCAGTAAGGAGCAGTTAGCAGACATATTCACCAAGCCTCTACCGAAGGCTACTTTTACCTATTTGAGAGGTGAATTAGGGGTACTGCCCATTCAAGAGGTGAACTAAAGGTGTGTGCTACACATCAATCAGGACTTAAATCGATATATTTTTCTCAGGATTGGTGTGTTGAAGGATGCTACTCCTTAGGGGGAGCAGAATAGTAGAACATAGATGTTTATGCCTTCACTTTGGCATTGTTGTCAAAGGGGGAGAAGATGTGAAGTGGAGAAGATATCTACAATATTGGGGGAGAAGTTGTGAAGCTCAAAGATATATTTGTATATTGCCATCAATGCCAAAGGGGGAAATTGTTGGTATATGTGCAGTGTATGTTGACATGATGATATTGTGTGTTGTCATTGATGTCAATATGATGAAGTGTGAACCGGTATATGTGAAAAAGTGAAGCAGTATGTTTGTCTAAGTAAACCAATATGATGAAATATGAACTGATGTATGTGAAAAAGTGAAGCGGTATGTTTCCCCAAGTGAACTGGTATGTTGGAATGTGAACCAGTATATGGAATGTTTTGTATCAAGGTTTCATATGGTATGACTACCGGTTGGTCATCTTAGCTTTAAGGTTTCCGGTTGAAGTGTTCTATGCCTTTGTGATTCAACCGATGACATTATGTGATGTGTTAGAATTAGAATAGAGAATAGATTGTGTTGCCACATCAACCTTGTGCGCGTGAAGGATCTTGCATGAAGGAGATTGATCCTATCTACCTCAGGAATGTGCGAAGTCTCTATAAATGGTGGAGAACGTGTGATGGGTTATCGGCCTCCAAGAAGAGGTGAAGAACGAATGATGGAGAACGTCTTGAGATCTATTCAAGACCATTGTATTCAAAGCAAAGTGTTCAATGGTCAAGATTGAACCGATTGAATTGCTCAAACCTAAATGTTTAGGGTTTAGGGTTTATGCTACCGACCTATCTGTTTCCTATAAGGTTGATGTTGTTTTTCATGTTGAGTTGTTGGAAAATGCTGTGTGTGTATCTAAGTGCAAAGATACGTTATTCTTGCCACACCAGATATGAGAATTGATACCTGTAGAGTGTGAGTACAGAAGGAAGGAACTGAAGCGGATCTGCATTGGCATTGAGTGCTGTTACCAGATCATTGTAATACCTGTTGACCTCTAACCATTTCAGCAATTTGAAAAGCCCTTAACAGGGTAGCTTTAACCAGCTTGTTGTAAATCCTTTAATAGGGTGACTCAAAATCATTGAGTTCTAAAAATCCTCTAACAAGGTAACCTTTAATAGGGTTTAACCCTTAACCGAGTATTCTAGCCATCCCTTAACCGGGTGATCCCTAGTAGGATCAGTTCCTAACAGAACCTATTGTAAAGTCTTTAACCGGACTAGGCTCCTAACAAAGCAGACTTCAAAAGGGTTTAAAGAACAGCTTGTGGTTATTCATCCCCACCGTTGTTTTTCCTAGTTGGGTTTCCACATGAAAAATATGTGTGTTATGTGTGATGCTTTTCATATGATGCTTTGTTATTCTCTATTAAGTAGTAAAGCATGTTGAACTTGTAAGTCTTTACATTTCTGTTAAAGTATTGCTAGTGTATGAATATGGGTGAAGTGGAAATAAGATGTTAGATTGTGTGGAAAGCTGAGTTACCGGTTTATGTCTTTTACTATGTTTAACTAATAGTAATCTGGTTCAGATCGGTGTTATTGCTTGCCAGTCAAAGTGCAGGGTTCTTAATCAAACCGGTTTAAGGAAAAGTGTTTTTATCAGTACTGATTCACCCCCCCTTCTCAGTACTGGTTTGGTACTAAATGTTCATCATTGATTCATCACAACATTGTTTGTGTTATACCAGATATCAAGCTCCTATGAATCCTAGATAGTAGCATTTGAATCGATTAGGACCTTGTTAGCATAAAAAATGAGGAATGTCATATTACCCTGTACTTCCTTGGTGTCCAAATCAAGAATGACATGAGCGGTAGGTGGCTGAAAATTCTTCTTGTATCTTGACCTGGTCACTCGACCACCAATGGAATGTACAACTTTAGAGTCAAGTTTTTCTTCTTTAATCTTAGCCTACTTCTTTCCTGCAACAGAAATAGGGATGTTAGTTAAAATAGTGGTTTTGCTTACAATATTCTTTTTTCCATTCTTGTTTCTCAAACTGGTTGCATTTGTCGGAAGAAACCTGCAACTGCTAAGCCAATTCTCTATTATGTGAATTATACTGAAAGTGTGTGCCTATACACTATCTTCCATCTTTCTACTCCATTCAATTTCTGGAAGGGGTTCATTGTGTACCCATCTCATGAATTCTAGAACTAGTAATCTTCATTATCAATAGTGACACCAGAGGTATCCATTTGCAATTTCATGTCAAGGATTTGTTTCAGAGTTAACCTGGTCCAGTTCCTTTTTATCATTTCAAACTCATCTGGAGAGTCTTCCCAATAATCTTCCAACTGTGGCACATGTTGATCAGGCATTATTTTTTTCACATACTAGGCAATAAAACCTTTACTGTCAAAATTATCTCTTTTCACAAAGGTTTTCAAATGACATCTCTTAAATTGTAACTCAAGATTTAGTGCATCATAAACAGATCTGCAACTATAATGGCCTAATCAATAGGAAAAATTCCACTTCTACCAGAATCTTCATCTTCACCATAATCCTTTACAACATAGGCTAATTACCTGAAAACTTCAATCAAAACACAGTAATCTAAGACATATCTAGGTAGCCTAAGAGGTTCACCTTTAAAACCTCCAACCCTTATGTAAGTGAAGTGATTAAATTGAGTAAAGAAGGTACCATAGATTTTGATTAGTTCAACCGCTTCTACTGACATTCTTCTGTTCAAATTATCTTGTAACTCAAAAGTCAACCTCCCAGCAAAAATGTCATTCCAGCGAAGGTAATTATCAACATGTCCTTTTTGGGTCAAATGAGGGTGGTATTCATAAATCTTTATACCCTGAACCCATTTTGCATGGAACAAGCCAAGCCACTCCCTTACATAAGCTATCATCTATAAAAGATATGAAGATATATAGAAATTTGGCATCCCAAGGTAATTGCTCAAACCCTCATGCAACCTTTCTGTAATAACGGTGCCCCAGTCAATGAACTAGTTTTTGTTGAGAGTGACCTGGATGAAGAAATACATCCAGTCTTCCCAATAGAAGGAGTGTGAATTTCCCCTAACCCTGCTCAACATTATCATCAAATCCCTGATTCCAGGAATCAAATGCTCTCGGGTTAACGGCCTTGGCAACCTTGAACCACCCTTTTGAAACTTCAAAATCCAATTTCATGCAATAACGGTTCTGTAATACTGCTTTTTCTCATAATAAACCCCGTACGATTTACCAATAGTCCAATCCTCATAGGGTTCCCAATGTGGGATACCCATGGTAGCCATTACTACTTCTCTATCAATGGATAAGAAAACCTCACCATTATTTTTCCTAATGCATCTATTAGCTTTATCATAGTGATTCATGCACTCTAAAACCAACTCAGGACAAGGGGCAGCTGTGGGAAATACGACCACTTCCAATAAACCACTTTGTCCAATATCTTTCATCATGGAATCAACAGCTGGCTTCCTTAGTCTTTCTAATAGAACATTTAAATATAATTGGACTAGAGTTGTATCAGCTAGCTTTGGTAAGGAACTTACAAGGGAAGAAGAGTTCATTAATTTAGACAAAGTATGCCTCATGCTTAACCAGTAATCTTTCCCCAATCAACCCAGACAAAGAAGAAAACAGGTAAAATGAAAACAAGTAGCTAAATAATATACCCATATCTTTTTCTAAAAACTGTAGCAATTAGGAAAGTCATTGAACATACCTTCCTCTATCATCTGCAAAACCCCAGTCATAGTCTATTTTCCTCCTGCTCCAAAAACTTCTTCTTAAAACTTATTCACAAATGACAATCTCGATAAGACAACTGCTCAATTTAAAAAAAAGGTCGAGAAAATCTTACCCATGATTACAACAAATTATCATCATTACTCTTCACTCGTGCGACATCACTCTGAAATGATCACGATCGAGCATGCATTTAATAACAAGTCACTTCATATCTAAAAACATGGATTTTCACACCATACTTGATATAAATGACAACTTTGAAATTATTAAAGAAACAATATTCCCCTTCTATGTCTATGTCAATCATATCTTAAAATCTATGCCGCCACCTCATGAAAACTCACATGATTTTCAAGAAACCAAAACATTGAACTTTGAACCTTGAGGATCAACCGCAATGCAAAAACATAAACATGACAAATATTGAACTTTGAACCTTGAACCAAAAAGGTTCAAGTTCAAGGTTCAACCAATGCTAAACACCGACAAAAAATAACAAAGACTTAAGGCCGCATGGGAAAACAAACTTTTAATCATGACGGCCATTGAACTTTGAACCTTGAACCAAAAGGTTCAAGTTCAACATAGTGAAACTTAAAGAAAACATCAAAGACTGGATTACATGAAAAATTCAAAGCACACAATGTGACCAAAGGACCAATTAGGGACATGACTCAATAAGGAAACATATAGAATGGAAATTTTTATATGTACCGCCAACAATTGTGAAGCACAATATGCCTACATTCAGTGGGGAGTGGTGATATTTTGCATGCGATAGTAAAAGAAATGAGGGTAAAATTTGTATCTCACTAGCTGAATGACAATCAAAACAATTTTATGTTTATAGTTCATATATTCAGGTCTAAAATTTAACAAGCAATGTATGGAAATGGACCTCTTCATAGTATCTCCTTATTGAGATGGCTTTAATGATGGGGGATTGTTGCTAAATGCAACCAACCGATTATGAAAAAATTACATTCTACTATAAAAGATTCTTTGCTACTTTTTATATGTCATTACTAAGTATCCATGTTATGATTAATAGCAATACCAATATGGTCATTAAATTTGGTGAAGTTGCCAAAGGCAACCAAATTTAACACTTAAGATCTAGATGGAACAAATTATATAGAATCTCAAGATTATACAAACAACATTCTATTGTTCATTATTTAACCATTGTTAATTATTGGATTGAATATTAAAGTTTAAAATAATGATGCCATGCACATGAGGAAAAAGTTATATCAAATCTCAACTTCTATATATCAAAATGTCGAATAATTATAAGTGTATGTCCATATACAAAAATGGCATAAATGCCAACTCAAACAAAATATATGTCGATATATGTAAATGTATGTCCATATACAAAACATACATGCCAAATAGACATGTAAGTATCCAAAAAAATTCTATCACATCCTAAACTACTGATAGACCATCAAAATTGATCCTGTTCGCAACACAACTCATCTCTGAAGGATCCTACACAAGAAAAATCAAACCACAATTAAGATTAGTTATATTATATAATTTACATTCAAAAAGTTAACATAAAAGTCAATATACATTGAACTATAGTTGAACTCTAAAATTTAATTCTTGATTACCTCATCTCCACGTTTCCTCTTCATCTTTGGAGGAGTCCTGGAAATCTCATAGTGAGAGTCGATATGTCATCCATATTTTCATAGACAACCAACATATGTTCACAAACATAACATTTCAATACAAGTTAGTATATAATTGTGGATGATAGGAACAAATTATATCTTCTACACACAAAATAAAATAAACACATGTACCTAAGGTGTCTCTTCTATTTCTTCAGGTATAGTGGCTGCAATCAATAATTATGTGAAGCTAACAATTCCCTACACATAAAGATGATAAGTATGTGAAACTATCAATCTATGTAGACATGTATAATCATTATAAGTTATTTAAACTCTTAATTAAATCATGTTTGCATTCAATTAACTTTCCCTTGTCTTGGGCTGCACTACCAGAGCCCAAATTGTGTGGCACTACACTTGTGCTACTTGTGTCCTACAAGTGTAAAATAAGATAAACATGCATGTTACTATATAATTTAATTAATGACAAGCATGCGTGTACAATAAAAAATGTAAAAGATTAGGTGAAATAATATATGTTCCGTATAGTTGTCAAGGCCAAATGAAATGGTTGTCAAGGTGTCATCATGGACCTGTGTTAACTCCTCCTCAATCATCCACTGTTAAATAGACCATTTATAAAAACACTGGGACTTGATACTATCTCTTATAAATATTCATTTAAAATAAAATACAATATAAAATTACAAGTCTTACCACTACATCGTCAATATATGATGATGGTACCTCCTCCCCTGTAGCATTTGAGGACTCTCCAGGGTCTCCTCTAGTCCCTATCATCACATCTAGTGCATCAGGTATATCATGCACCTCATAATCAACAGTATCGGTGAGAGGATCAACAACCTCTCCAATAGGACCTAAGCATGGTTTCCCGCACATAACACAAGTTTGTGGTGCAAAAATATGTGGAGTCGAAGAGGACATGTCAATGCCACCGGATCAACTGCTAGCATCACTAAAAGGCTAAGCTAGTGCCCCAACTTGAGAAACCAAAAGGCTACTGAAAGAGTGAATAGCCAAAATAGTTTGTGATGCTCCTCAACAATGATATTTTGATGCTTTACTAGAGGTGGGGGATCAACGAGAAAAGGGGGAACATATGGGCCCTATAATAGTCAAATTGCCTTAGATATATCTTGAGATATACCTAAACCCACACCCTCAAAAGGCTTGATGTCAAAGTAGTTGACATGGTTGCCAAAAACAAACTCAGCATACAATTTTTTTATGAAATAAAATGGGACACCAAGATTTTTGTTGGGTGGTCTATCAAAAACTATCCACCAACGATTCCAAAATTTATTTACAATATCATCGTTTGTACACCATTTGATGGAATTTTTTTGTTTTTTTCATATCTACGGGTTATCTAGTGTAGGGATTGACAAACAATGCGACAATATCAACTTTTCAAATCTCAAGCTCCTTGACTTGATCATAGGTCAAGTCATTCACATATCTATCCCTCATGGAATCTCACCAATAAAGAGTGTAGTTGTGCTCCACAGTCACAGTTTCTACATTATTTATACTGACATTCAGAGCATCTAGCATTGGGGTTAGACGAGGGATTCTACTATACACATTTGCAATGCCCCTCAACTGGTTCAAATTTTGGCCAATTAAATCTTGAATTGAGGGGGGGTTTGGTGGTTGTGGTTGTTCAGGATTATCATTGTTGTCCCCCATTTAATTTGATTGAATTCAAATATATTTTTTTTAATCAACAAAATTTGAAAGAACAATGTATTTCAATTGAAAAACCTAGTTTCTATCAAAAAAAAAAAAAAGGTAAAAAAATTTGACAAAAAACAACAAAAGTGCAATGAAATCATACCTTAGATGACAAATTCACAATAAAATGTTGTCCAAATCGGATATCCGCTCAAATCCAATATCAAATTTCTTTTTTTTGTGCAGCCAGTGGGTGAAAAATGACCCACAAGCTGTCACAGTGGGTATAAAAATACCCACAGGAATCAAATATCCCATTCCTTAAAAAAATATATATAATATAATATAATATATAATATATAATATATAATATATAATATATAATATATAATATATAATATTATATAATAAATAATATTTAATATATTATATTTTATCTTATATTATTCATATATAATATATTACATAATATATAATATAATATGGGGTTAACCCTGTGGCGTAGCGGTAGTGCTACGAACCTCCAGTAAGGAGGTTGTGAGTTCGAGCTCGGGCTATGGCCCTCCTCTGCCCTCGCTTCCATTGACCGATGCCGACCAAGGTAGTAGCACTAGTAATGCTAACTTGGAGCTTTGAGGAATGATGGTGCATGTTGTGGTAAGTGATATGGAGTATTAAGGAGCATGTTCAATGGTCCCCCGTTGCTCGTTCGTCGATCTATCCTTCGTTTGGTGGTTAGGGAATTAAGAGTTGGTGCTCTCGGGCTATGTATGGAGCTCTTCAATGAGGATTCCCTGACCCTTGATATGGAGATGAGGTCCTCCCTTGTGATCTCACTGGTTCATAGCTCCAGTCAAAAGTGCTTGCCCCCCCCCAAAAAAAATATAATATATATTATATTATATATTTTATAATATATAATATATAATATATAATATAATATATATATTCTTACTATAATATTTTATTAAAATCAGATATCTGATTTGGTTGGATTTTTGTTATGGCCAAATGTACTGACATCCAAGACAAGCAAAAAGTCAACACGGATTTTAGTGTTTTTAGGCGAGTGGAGAAGACCATTTTTTCACATCACTACTTTTTGGCCCCCCATGATCATGTACATACCCCTATGTGTCACTTATGTTATGTGTAGACTAGGTTAATAATTATTTGGTTTCCTCTATTAGGCTAAAAATTACATGCTCACATATATAACACACATGATGTGAGACACATCCCTTTTATCAATATTCAATTTTTTTTTTTTGAGTTTTATTATGTGTATGTTACATTTGGACAACCTTATTTTGAGTTGGGTAGTTTTTTACCTTGTTTAGATGACTCTATCATTACGGTGTTAGGAGTCCAATTTTAGTTATTCGACTTGATTTCTTATATTTTTGTTAATAAATAATCTCCTCTTGTTTTTATGAAACTTGGCCTTTTATGTTACCCCCATGCTATCCGACTTACATTGTGGTACTCAAAATTGACTTATTACTAATAGAAAACATCTCCCATGAAAAATTCAATGATTGAGTAGCCTTTACCCTATTTAAATGGCCCTATAATTTAGGTTCAATTGTCTCCTTGGTACTCTAGTGATTTTATAAGTGGAAAGGTGGTTTTCCTCTATGCTTGGCCAATTATTTTTATATTTTAATTTATAACTCATTCTTATTTACTTTTTATGGACTAACCTGTCAATTCTTGACTTGGCTATATTGTAGAAATATTTAATCCTTTAACTTTCAATCAATTCAAAGATCAACTCTCAAACTTACTAATAATTTTCTTGTGGACCTACCCATCATAGTCTTTGTTTACGACTAATCTAGATAAATTTACTTTTTGAAGTGAAATAATCTTGTATTACAGAATAACCAAGAAATATGCCTTCATCACATCTAGGATCAAATTTCTCAATAGTATCATCTCTCTTGATATAACATTTACTACCAAAAATTATGAAATACTAAACTGTAGGTGTATTGCCAAACCATAATCCATAAGGTGTCTTACCGATTTCTCCTTTGATGGGTAAGTGCACCAAGATGGTGAACAAAAAGGGGGGCATAAGTGGCCACTTTTTTTTTTTTCTTCTGAAAATAGGTAAACTTGAACTTCAAAGAGATATTTGAAGGTCACACACTCAAAACTAGGAGTTGAGAAAAGAATAAGAATTTTAGTACTCCGAATTTAGTTTCTAAACTACTAAAGTTTTTAAAAATTGGATAATATTAAGAGGGTCAAACCTCTCTCTCATGAAAAACTGTTCTTGATTTTTTTAGAAAAACATAACATAGCTGTTTTTCATGCGCTACACAAAATATATAATTATATTTAGTATTTTGCAAAACCCTTTGGTAGGAAGATAGGTAAGATTGAGATCTAGAAGTTGTATATTTTTTTGTAATTTTTCGTTGAGTATTTTTTTTAATGATTTTTTGAAGTAACCACATCCTAAAAATTTGGTACCTGTTCGTGTGCTGGGCATAACTTGCATCAAAATAATAAAAAATGAAAACTTTTTTTTTTAAATTGTAAAGAATCTAGTGTAGAACAATAATACTTAATTTATTTTGAATTTGGTCAAGTATATCAAAAGTTATTAAGAAAATGGTAGACGTATGTCTGTGAGGACTGCCAAGGCACTAGTAAAGAAAATTAAAGTTTACTATGCTAATGTTGTCTAAAAATAGAAAAATTTCTATGGTCAGAAAGATGAGAAGATGTGTGAGATTATGGTGGTAATTTTAGAGATACCCACTTGATCATTTGTAAACCTGATGATGACGAAGTCATCATATTGGAAGATGAAAAAACATGTAAAGGGACAAAAATGGAGGGAAAATGGGCTTTCAAGCCTTAGGGTCATTTTCCAACCCTCTTACCAAGCCAAAACCCGCACAGGTTCTAATGTACAAGATAACCCGCTCGGGTTTTGAAAAATGAAAAGTACTATTCATAGTTCTACATAACCCATACAGGTTATGTAGAACTAAAACCATCATTTTGAGTTTCACAAAACCTTTACGGGTTATGAAAAATCATAATTTTGAGTTTCAAAAAACCAGTACGGGTTATGAAAAACATCATTTTGAGTTTCACAAAACTCGTACGGGTTATGAAAAACCATTATTTTGATTTTCACAAAATCAGTACGGGTTATGAAAAACATCATTTTGAGTTTCACAAAACCCATACGGGTTATGAAGACATCAAAATGTATGCTTGTAAAATTAGCACATACTACACATATGTATAGACATACATATATAATGTATTTATGTATGTATATATGCATATCTATAGTTATATATACATATATTTATATATATATATATATGTTTGTATACATGCATGTTTCGCTTCTTTTCCTCTCTCTCATCTTCCTTCCCCCATCACCATCTCTGTATATTCTAAGCCCTAATTATCCTCCTTGAGTTCTATGTCATCTCTCTCCCCCTCACACTTCTCTCTCTGTCGAGTATCTCACCCTCTTCTCCTTCTCGTTCTCTCTCTACCTCATGTCTCTCACCCTCTCCTCCTTCTCCTATTCTCTCTCTCTCTCTCTCTCACACACACACACACACACACACACACACACACACACACACACACATTATCATATCCTATTATCACCCTCTCCCCCTTCTCTCTCTTTCTCTCCCCCTACCTCTCTCCCTCCCCCTCTTGTTATATTATCCTATTCTCTGTCCTCCTTCCCCTCCTTCCCCTCTCTCTCTCTCTCTATCCTATTCTCCCCATTTCCACCCCCTCTCTCTCTCTTCCTCTCCCTCTCCCTCTCCCTCTCTCTCTCCCCCTCTCTCTCCCTCCCCCTATCCTTATCATATTATCTCCCTCTCTTCTTATCCTATATTCTCTATATTACCCCCTCTCCCCCTACTCTCCCTATAACTGCCTTTGTCATCCCCTCTCCTTATCCTATTCTCTCCCTCTCTTCCTATCCCCTTCTCTCTCTCTCAATCCTATTCTCACCCTCTCTCTCTTCTCTTTCTTTCCCTATCTCTCTCACTCTCTTCCTATCCCCTTCTCTCTCTATTGAAAACACTCTCTCCCTCCCTCTTTCCTTATCCTATTCTATCCCTCTTCCTACCCCCTACTCTCTCTCTCCTTCTCCATCTCCATAGTCTCTCTCTAACTCTCTATCTCCCTTTATCTCTCTCTCACCCTCCTCGCTCTCTCTCTCTCTCTCTCTCTCTCTCTCTCTCTCTCTCTCTCTCTCTCTCTCTCTCCCTTCTCTTTCTTTCCCTATCTCTCTCCATCTCTTCCTATCCCCTTCTCTCTTTGTCTCTAACTCTCTCCCTCCCCCTCTCCTTATCCTATTCTATCCCTCTCTTCTTATCCCCTACTCTCTCTAACTCTCCCTCCCCCCCCCCTCTCTCTCTCTCTCTCTCTCTCTCTCTCTCAATCTTATTCTTAACCTCTCTCCCTTTTGTTTCTTTCCCTATCTCTCACCCTCTATTCCTATTCCCTTCACTCTTTGTCTCTA